>NC_134488.1:125776028-125788528 GCF_040206685.1 Ascaphus truei
GCTAATTTCAGGTAAGAATATGATATTATCAGAGCTGTATGTTGTGTCTTTAAATTCTCAGAACAGACTTTGCTCTCACCTCATTACTAACAGGACTCTGTTTCTCCCACAGCCGTTCTATGCCAGGGTCAGAGTACCACACCTGTCCCATTAGCAACAGGTAAGAACAAGAGAAATTAGTAAAAAAAACCCTAACATAACCATGAATCTTGTAATATAGTGTGTGCAGTCGTGCGTGCGCGTGCCTGTGCGAATGCGCCTGCACGTGCCGCACACTTTTTGTGTGTATGCTGTGAGCGAGTGAAGTATTGTGTGTGTGTGTGTATGCTGTGGGCGAGTGAGGTACTGTGTGTATAGTATGTATATATGTGTGTTATAAATACGTTTGTAATAAATAAATACGTTAATAAATTATTTATTAATATTGTACACACACACACTCAACTTCCATTTAGGTCATATAAATTTGGTATGCTATGTGCTTAGTTTTGAAGCAATATGAATTAAATTCAATATGATATCAAATTAGACTGTAAGCTCTTTGGGCAAGGACTCCTTTTCCTAACTGACTTCTATGTCTGAAGCACTTCTTACCATTATGGTTATTTATATTATTTGTTATTTGTGTATTTCTGCTGTGAAGCGCTATGTACATTAATGGCGCTATATAAATAAACATATACAATACAGACCGGCGCCGTAATAGTCCAAAAGGTGAAGCAAAGTCCAATGATGACAATGTCTCTTTAACTTCTATCTGCAGAAGTACTGGGACGCTCCAAATTTCTTAAAGATGTTACTCCACATATATATCAGGGAGAAAAACAAAGAAAACACATCATAGTGCAACACAGCTGATACTATCAGTTAGAGTATACCAACAAAACACACAAACAAGACAAACACTACATATAACAGGTAAGGCTGACTGAAATAAAAATGAGAATTTATTAACACATATATAAATGAGGCAGATGCGGGATCCGGTGTGTAAAAACCAGAATCCTACTTACAGGACTGCCACAGGTCATACGCAGAGGTTAAGAGTGTATCTTGTCTTTGCTGCTGCTCCGTCGGAACACGTGACCTTCCAGGGGTTCCTTCCTTTGGCGACCGGAACTGCGTCACTCTCCGCGACACCGGGGCTTCCGGGGCCTCGAGCCCTCTCTTTCTCGGCAATTACCTCCGAATTCGCCTTTCTGGGAGCATCAAACAAGCACCAAAAACTTCCTCTGCAAGTAGAATCTGTGTCCCACGTCCTGCCAAGTCTCTGCCACACTGCACAATAAAATCTACCAAACGGCCCAACGCGTTTCGTGCGCATGCGCACTTCTTCAGGGGTTACGTCACTATGGGCTTGATAACCTTATATACCGACGGAATGAAATCTATTGGATATAGTAAACTCACATCAGCCTGTACAATGATCTATCAATCAAGCCTAATGAACAAACAGCCTTACTAAACAACACTAAACATACAAATACACTTAAACTAATTACCTAACAACAATGTTATATACAAAAAACTGAAATGTTAATTGCTCTATCAATAATACATTAACCTCGAACTCATATTCATAAGATATGGCAATATCTGATCCTCACTCAAATTCATACTAATAAAGTGACCAAGTGCTGACATAAAAAAATTATAGTTAAAACATATATTGATATGATAAAATTAATAAATACTTATTTTAAAATATTAAAAATTATTTTAAAAAGACTCCCAATTCAAAATCGATATTTATAAATATCGATTTTGAATTGGGAGTCTTTTTAAAATAAACGAAACGCGTTGGGCCGTTTGGTAGATTTTATTGTGCAGTGTGGCAGAGACTTGGCAGGACGTGGGACACAGATTCTACTTGCAGAGGAAGTTTTTGGTGCTTGTTTGATGCTCCCAGAAAGGCGAATTCGGAGGTAATTGCCGAGAAAGAGAGGGCTCGAGGCCCCGGAAGCCCCGGTGTCGCGGAGAGTGACGCAGTTCCGGTCGCCAAAGGGAGGTCACGTGTTCCGACGGAGGAGCAGCAGCAAAGACAAGATACACTCTTAACCTCTGCGTATGACCTGTGGCAGTCCTGTAAGTAGGATTCTGGTTTTTACACACCGGATCCTGCATCTGCCTCATTTATATATGTGTTAATAAATTCTCATTTTTATTTCAGTCAGCCTTACCTGTTATATGTAGTGTTTGTCTTGTTTGTGTGTTTTGTTGGTATACTCTAACTGATAGTATCAGCTGTGTTGCACTATGATGTGTTTTCTTTGTTTTTCTCCCTGATATATATGTGGAGTAACATCTTTAAGAAATTTGGAGCGTCCCAGTACTTCTGCAGATAGAAGTTAAAGAGACATTGTCATCATTGGACTTTGCTTCACCTTTTGGACTATTACGGCGCCGGTCTTTATTGTATATGTTTGGTTCTTTTACTAACTGTTTCTTGGGGTTAGTGTCACCTGGCAGCCTATGTTATATGTATTTTTGGTAGTGTAGTATCACTGTTATCACTTAATTTACACATTTTTTAGCGCTATATACACCATTATTTTCTTTGCTATATAAATAAAGATCTACATACTGTACATACATACAGCGTAACTATTCTGAATGATACTTAAAGGAATGTGGGTAGCATAATTTATGTATTTATGCTACATACATTTGGTATAGTATGATTCTGAATTGGGATTCCGTTCTGCTCACCATGTCACATGAAGTGTCGCTGTATCTGTTCTGTATGTAGATAATCATTAAATGCAGTTTCTGTAAAAGAAAAAGAATACAAATGTTGTATCTGTACCCATTTTCTAGAATTATGAAACAAGCATGCTAAGATGTTATAAAAAAAAGGGGGGGGGACTTGTTTGATCATAATTCGTTAATATCGCACCCAGTAAAAAAACATTACGGCAATTTTAAGTTGCTATTAATTTACATTGTGGTAATAATTTACCGGGTGCAATAGTCGACGCGGGAAACAACGTGACCACTAATAATGGGTTAATGCCGCATCGCGATAATATTTCTGTAGTATTTATTATTACAGAAGCTATTGATAGAAGTAACATTAACCCGTTTGACTGGTTACCAAGGTTTATCACAGGCACGAACGTGGTTAAAGCATTAAAAAAAAACTACTACACAACCCTGTTGGCCACAGTAATGAAGGGGTTAACTCCACCCTACCACCACCCCAAACAAACCATCCCCCTGTAGACTAATGCCCAATATTTCTATTCACCACATGTAGCTAATTGTGGATTTGGGCACACCCCCCAGAAATAAACATGTATAAAAAGAATAGGCAGGATTACAATAAAAATACATTTTAACTTTAACGGCATTGATTGTCACTGTGGCTACCTAGGCCTTCAACGTTGGCTTAGATTGCCAATGTGGCTATCAATGCACACCCTAAATAAATAAAAGTATGACTTACCCCTGCCGGTATGAAGGCCGTCCTCATCCTCAGGGGCACCCGCAGATTATTCCAATAAAGGATAATACCATAAAAATAAAACCAATAAACAAATCCCAGCCCGATGGCAAATAAAAATAAAAACTCCAAAACCATACAAAAGGGGTACAAGTATTCCCTTTTTCATTGTAACTTACCATTGATTGTCAATGTGGCTATCTAGGTCCCCATTGAGAGGGCCTAGGTAGCCACAGTCCCCATTGAGAGGGCCTAGGTAGCCACAGTGACAATCAATACTTTATATTTTAAAATGCATTTGAAATGTATTTTTTATGCAATGCTGCTTTTTTTTTATACGCGTTTCCCTTTTTGTTTTATGTCCAAAACCACTTTTTGCCAAATTTAGCCTGTAGTAGGTGATAAAGCAAATAATTTATTTCTGTCATTCGTCACGTTCCGATACATATCGAAACATGATGAATAGCCGTTTTTACTAAACAATGCGGTATTTGGCTTCTTTTTTATTGGATACCATATTTTTAACGGATCCGATAAAAAGCGCAAGATTGATGTATTGCACAATAAAAATACGGACTTTTTTGCGATAATTCCGCATATTTAGGTTACCACAGCTTGCAACAATACAATCAGTGTGAACACGTTATTTTCTCCCCAGAGCATCAAACGCACTGCTCGTCATGGTGTCTTAGGGGTAAATTCACACGTTGTTTTTACGCTAATAATGTGACGTTCCCAAAATTGGGAACTGACGTTAGTTTTCGTCTTCTTAACGGGTGTCCTCCAAGCTAATGACTTGTAAAAATAATGTCTGTTCGTCAATGCACTGTTAACGGTGATTTTCATTTCCATGGACGCATTTTCCAATACACTGTACATGTGCATTGGTCAAACATTAATGCACGTTATTTACGCATGAAATAAAGACACATTACTCATGTGCCTTATCAAAAGCTAATGCAAATCTTCTGCTAATATTGACAAATTTAACATTTTTACACTTAACTTTTCCCATTATTTGTAGTGTTCTTTCTTCATTTATTTTAATTCCACATTAATAAAATAATAAATATTATTATTGAGATATGTATGGATATACATTATTGTACACCCAAACTTAATACAGTCATTATTACATTATATACCTTATTAGTTCATACAAATATATTTAATCACTAAGAATCATAATATAGTTTATGTGTTTCAGACATTTATATGATCCCTAATATTTCTATTTGTATGATGTCACTTTTTAGAATAAAGGGTTAAGTCTTATACTCATGACATTGCTTTTAGGCTATTCCCAGAAAGAACTCCATGATAATCTAAGGCAACATTAGCTTTTGGACGGTTTTAAATATTGTAGCGTTATTCCCATGCACTGACATGAAAGGAGATCTGAGAATAACAGGCTTCCTACCCTGCCTACATTTCAGAAAGCCGTGACTCATAATAACAGTTTTCTCTGTATTAGAACTTCTATATGCTGAACTGGCCCATAACTTCTGCCTAGTAAACGCTATCCTCTATGATAGAATATCATGCTAAACTGGGGGTGACTTACCTACTTTTATTATGCAGTACGTGATAAATACAAGCTGTGTCACACCTTGTCAGCAAACAGAAAATGTAAGGAATGCTTTATTGTAACTCAAATATATATTGCGCTTTTCAAATCGTCCACCTGAACTTAGCTCCTTTGCACTCCTAACTTGAATTTATCTTCCCTACAGAACGGATCTGTCCTCCTAACAGTCACTATGGTTTCGGCGGGGTCTGCGTGTCAAGCTGTGATAATGTGAATGGCTCTTTACGGCCTTGCTTTGGCGGGCCAAGGCCTGGATGCTACTGTGACAAGGGTTATATTCGAGCGTCTAATGATCCTGTGAAATGTGTCCTACCCACAGAGTGCATTGTGAAATGCCCCGCACACATGCATTATGAACCATATGGCTTTGGCTGCCAGCCTAGCTGTTCCAACCCAGAGGTTCCTTCTCCCTGTTTGTCTGAATGTAGACCCCAGTGTGTCTGTGATAAGGGATACATTTTGACTGGCAAGTTACCTCACAGCTGTGTACTCCAGGTCAGCTGCTGGAAGAAATAATTAAACAAACATAAGAAATAAACATATTACTGAAGCTGCAATCTTGTATGTTCTTTCTTTTATGATTTTGAAATCTGTCATTGTTACACTGATCCCTTGTTTCACTGGAACTTCTCACTCTTTTTTTTTTTATTTTGATGCAAAATAGTGTGTTTCCCTAAAACGAGTTAAAGAATAAAAACCTATTGGCCAGTTGGAGAATTATGGAGCTATAACTAGATTAAACATTTTATATCTACACATACATTGATTAGTTTAATCTTACGTCGTACCGCCATGTCTGAGTCTACTGTATCTTTCTACCCTAAGCGCCAGCGAACATGGACTATCTACAATATATCAAATACAAAGAAAACATCCAATGATGAGAAATAGCCGTGCACTGCAGGAATGGGCGGAGGCACAAAAAGGTTAAAACAACTGTTTATTAATTAAGGCGAATACGAACAGAACAAACGGGCAAAAGAGTCTCTAACGCGTTTCGTGCCGATAAACTTGTGCACCCGCACGAAACGCGTTAGAGATTCTTTTGCCCGTTTTGTTCTGTTTGTATGACACATAATAAATAGTTGTTTTAACATTTTTGTGCCTCCGCCCATTCCTGCAGTGCACCGCTATTTTTCACCATTGGATGTTTTCTTTGCCTTTGCTGATCTCTTTGAAGCAGGACGCACGCTCTGGAGTATTACACCGCCAAGCTGCGAGTGCCCCATTTACTTCATCAATCTGCAATACCGACCTCACTGTCGGGCAGGGGGTCACCAGTCTGTTTATTGAGAGGGGATTTTACAGCCTGTCTACAACTGTCAGGTTTGCTCATTCTCTCAGAGAACGTTAACCCATCAGGGGCACTCACTTTACCAATTATAGCCGCTGCTTGTGTATGTGATAATATTCTTCTGATTCATCTATCAAGAAGTGCTGAATTATCAATAGCACGGATGTTGCCTCTACATTGGCTCTGTAGCACTGCCCTTTCAGGATACTCCTGTTTCACCTGTCTAATACATCAAATACTAATAAGTCCAGATGACTCAACCAAACCTGATTATGTAAATTCATGGGTGGCTGGACAGGGAGAGCAGTTGCCTGTTAATGAATGGGACAATATTTGGGCAATTACAAGCAAATCCTCAACTTCAATCAGGTTACCAGAACATTCTTATAAAACACCGCTAAGGTGGTATTTTACACCATCTACTGTAGGCTGAATCTCCTCTTCCCTGGAGACCCTGGTACTGTGGATGCTGGAGGTGTTGGGGAGAACTAGCAGGCCCATATTTCCATAAAGGCCCACAAGGCTCGGGCTTATGGCGGTAAAATCGGGGAGGGGTGTAGGAGGCCATCTTGGCATTCTGCCTCTTCCATTTTCCACCTCCGGATGATTTCGAAAGGCCGGTGCTCCATCGCCACCCTCTTCCTCCAGCTTCACGGGGTCATTTGATGCAGCTATGTCACATTGTGAGGCTTTGCCATGATAACACGGCATCATGTTGCAATGATAACACATCACCACATGATGTTGCGGCATTATTTGCCGCCATGTGACGTCGCGGGATCATTTGATGCTGCAACGCTGGAGGAGGGCGGCGGCGGCCAAAGGTGAGTGCCAAAGGGCACACCATTGCTAAAACCAGCCTTGAGAACGAGGATCTATGTTCCACATCCTATACGGTGGGACTGCCCCATTGTCAAACCATTTTGGGAAGAAGTAATTACTAGAATTGAAAGAATAACTTGTCTTTCTTAAAAATCTCTGGATCGTTCTCTTCAACAGGAATATCCTCCCTTTGTATTAACAATAAAAATCGTTAGTCTTACGCCTCTTAAATGCGGCCAGATGCACAATTCCACTTTAGTGGAAGCAGAAGTCCACCCTAAAAGTGAAAACATGGATCTCTAGGGTATGGCCAACATACTCAAAGGAAGACAACAATGATCATTTTACAAGATAAAAGGGAAACATTGGAGGATTTGTTGTTCCCACGGCTTTCATATATTTTCAATCTAGAGGAATAGAGAATTGTAGAAGTTAACAGCACTCTGTGGATATGTTTACATAAAACAAACCCAGACCCGGACACTGCATTGCGATATGGAGCTACAGAGAAGGGGTCCTGGTCATTGTGAGGGTCCCATTGGCCTAATTTTTCTGTTGGAGATGCATATTTGCGTATTAATAAGTTGCTTCCTGAAATGCCGACTCATTCACTAATCCACTAGGTGCACAGTAGATATTGTCCAATGCAGTATAATTAAAGGCTCGGTGGTAAATGACCAAAGTAGATTTGCAGCATTGCAGAACTTTATTTCTGTACATCAAGCACAGAGATACGAGCAGGATGGAAGCTGCTACATGTTCACTCTCTCTCCAAGTCACGGACCAACATTACATGTATACAGACTGACCACTCGATACAGATTAACCACTCCTCTTAATGACTAACAAGAAAAAAACTTGTTTTTCTGGAATTTTCTATTCTACACTGCTTTCCATTACAAAGGCTTTCATGTGTTAATTTGTGTTTAATTCTATCTTTCCTTTCTATTGACCAAAAAAGGCTTTATCTTTCCATTCTATTGGTCAACAAAGGCTTTACTGTATGTGTTACTTTGTGTTTTATTGTATATTTCCTTTCTATTGATCAACCAAGGTTGTTATGTGTTAATTTGTGTTTTCCTTCCAACCAAGGCTTTCCTATGTTAATTTGTGTTTTTGGCACCCAGCCCTTTGGTCAGCTTTGGTGTCATAAGTGAGTTAAAATGCACATACAGTGTGTATATACATAGATAAGCTAATACATATTACACTGCATGCTGAATCAATGCACTCCTATACACAAATACAAGGAGAGAGTGGCGATTTTTTTTTGCTCCAGGTTGAATCTGCCACGGACCAGTCCGTTTTATCCGCAGAATTCCACGGATTAGCTTTAAAAAGGAAGATTCAGGTTTTTATTTTTGCTGAAAATCCGTCCAGCGAATTCTGAATCCGAATCCGCCAACGGAATTATTATGTGAGGAGGAATACTGTATATCAATAGGTGCGCAGTGTCAATGTGAATCCACCGTGTTGTAGGTAGGGTTACCGTGGGTTGGTTAGGGTTACCCGTTGGTTGGTTAGGGTTAACCGTGGTTTGGTTAGGGCTGCTGCTGTAATACTATAGCTCAAATATTTAAAGGATACATTTACCTAATAAAACTTGTAGCGTAACCAACCATTAACCTGTGACTGACTGGATTGGCCCATGTCTGTGTGTGTCCACTCCCTCTCTGTCGCCTTCCTGTCCTCAGTCGTCTGTGCTTCTGTACTGTTTCTGTGTCTTGCAGTTTATTCATATTTATTAATAATAATAATAATAATAATAATAATAATAATAATAATAATGAAGATGAGAAAGCGCACACCTCCTGGAGCAATAAAGTTTTTTACTCAAATATAAGACAAACAATAGAATTTCACTCACAAACGTTCAATTAGAATGGGCAGTGGTTTGGCAAGTTGTGCTTCTGCTGTACAGCATCCCTCATCTGCAAGGATACTTTGCCTGTTGCCGCAGCGCACCCGCTGCTCCCCGATGCCTTCAGTGTCTCCAGTCTCCTTCCGCACCACGTGACCCTTCACTGGGCGTCACCAACAGACTTCTTTCACTCAGTCGCAGCGTCGCAGCATACCGGCGGTTCAGGGATGACTGAGTCTCTGCACGGATCACTAAGTGATGCGCTCCCTTCTTTCTCCTCTGTAGGAGTCCGCTCTGTACTCCTCACACTCCAAACCTCTGTCTAGCACCAATGAAAGCCACCCTACGCGTTTCAAGGCGTGGCCTCTTCGTCAGGGGTGTGGCTTTCAGTGATGATGCATACTCTTAAATACCTTCGGTCCTGGTTAACCCTTACAACTCTAATTAACACCCCCATAGAGGATAATCAAGGATATATCAACCTTATAATGGCATTCTTGCAACCTACCTGATATAATTGATCTTAAAGGATATATAAAAACATATCATACTAAATACAATTCTACCGCATACAAGACTACTTAGCAATAATAAATAATTAAAACATACATATATAAAATCCGATGTATACATGTATACACAAATTCAGTATAATAAATGACCTACATATACTTAACTATTAATAAACAACGACACATGGAAATGCTTTGTATAAAATGATTAAACACATAATAAAATGAGAAATATCTAAAATACTGCTTAATATAATAAGCTATTTATTCTTGCTATTGCAATAATTGTATAAAGAAATTATTGTTTGAAACGTTTGAAACTGAACTATACCATAAAACCTCAACCCGAATCACAGAAAATACCTTTGATACTAACCGTAAAAATCATTATTGTAGGTCCCTGTTGAAGATTTAGGTAGCCACATTTCCAAACGATGATTTAAATAACTTAGTATTTATTATGTTATGATGTATTATAATGTCTATTTTGTTCTATGTGTATTTTTATGCTTTTCAATGGGAAAACATTCTATCAGGCAAATTTGGCTAATAGGACTTTTGCCCATTACTGTAGGGGGGATACTGTGGTTCGACACATTAGGCTATCTTGGCCCCCCATTGAGATGGCCTAGCTATAAACAGTGATGATCAATGGTTTTATGTTTAAAATGTATTTTGAATGTTGTTTTTTTAAGGTATATACAGTATTTTTTGGTGGTTGATACACAAAACCACTATTAGCCACAATTTGGTAATAGGGATCTTGAGTATTAGTCTAGCTGGAGGGTGTAGTTTTTTTTGGAAGGGGTGGGTTATGGGGGTAGGTGCCCAGGATGGTGGTTAGGCCAGCCGTGGGGATTACTGGTGGGGGGAGGGGGGAGGGGACTTTGTTTAAAAACTGTATGACATACAGTACAGTAGGATAGTTAAGATATTTATATTAACCCTTTGGTTACCTTATGGGCCATGAAGGCATGTATATTGCATGCCCTGATACCCACTATAGCTTCCAAGGGGTTAATTTATGCATATGGATAACATGAGCGGTAGTTACTGCCAGTTAGAGCTGGGTTAATGCTTATCTCGACATTAACGGTCATGTAACATGTGGCAGGTGAGGGACAATCTGTAGTTGTACAGGATGCAGGTTACAACTGATCTGGTGTTTCCAGCGCTGAAGCAGACCCTACATAGTACAGAGAACCAACAACTAATCTGGGGGCAGTTTGGCCAGTGTGACTTCTAAAGCTAATTCAATGTATATACAGTATACAGCCCAGAAAAATACTGTCCAAACTGGCCAATTTAATTACAATAAATGTTTATATATGCTGCAGTATATTAATGGGTTACACAAGCTGTAGTTGCAACTATTGACATAAATGGCAATTAAGGAAATAATTCACAATCTTAATTAGTACAGCCGAAGTGAATACATCCTTATTCGATTAGTTACCAATAATATAAACAATCTCATTGTGTAAGTCATGGGTAGTCTTGGACAAAAGCCAACTGACTAATAAACAGGGAAGAGGAGGACGGGGAGAGTCCCACTCAGGGTGGTGTTAAAAAAGGAACAAAGAATGTTGATTAGTAAAGGTTTGAATTACATACTGTAGAAGAAGTAAAGTATCAGAGATATTTACACACAAAAACCCGAAAATGTGGAAATACTGCACATTACTGCCCGGCATCATTTCATTTTTATTTTATTTAGGGATGTTTTTAGAAACCAAATCAAACAAATGATGCCTGTTGTTGACATACATAAAATAATCTGAACTTAATTAAATAATCAATATTAAACACATTACTGTATTTAGGATAGTAAGACCCCTTTTGAATAGGCTGTTAAAACACATGTTGATTTTAGTCCCATTTTATTTATTGGATACAATCTTATTTAGTGCTGAGCTGTATCCATATGCAACAAATGTGAAGACAATTGCACTGTGCAGTCATGTAGCATGGGGTATGTGAGGGAGGGACAGTCTGTAATTGTACAGGTGGCTAGCTGATTGGGTGTCTCCAGAGCTGAAGCAGACCCTACAGAGGACAGGGAACATACAACTAATCTGGGGACAGTTTGGCCAGTGTGACTTCTAAAGCTAATTCAATGTGAATATATATGTAGCCCCGGTCCCCTCTGGCTCCCAGAGACCCCCTCCTTTGCCTCAGCGTGGTCGCGGGTGCCGCCGGAGCCAGCAACGGACCCGCCAGCTGTTTCCAACGGTGGGGGCCGGAGCAGGGAGCGTTTTGAGCCTAAGGAGGCTTGGCGGCGCACCCGGCTAGCGGGGGCCGCCATGATGGTTTGCGCGCGAGTGCGCAGTAGTCGCGCATGCGCAGTGAAGTGCGGGAGTTGCGGCGGCCATTCCAAAGTCGCGCATGCCCAGTGCAATCGCGCACGCGGCCCCAATGTTACAGCAGCCTCCACGGGACTACAACTCCCATGAGGCCTAGGGAGGAAAGCCCCAGGTGACCCAGAACAGCCAATAGGGCTCAAGGATTCTCGGCAGTTGCTTTTAGATACATTTCGCTGGCTTGGCAGTTGTCAGTTGGAGCAGGGAGCTGGTGAGTGAGGGTGCAGGGGAGCAGTAGCCCCTTGCACTAGGCCAGATAACCCCCCAAAGGCCCCAGATAACGGTTACCCTTGCCCCAGTTTGTTGGTTGCTTCAGGGACAGGCCTTAGAGAAGGAGATCTGGCACTTTAGCTATTTGGTTAAGTAAAGATACACTCTGTGGCGTGCAGCCTGATTCCTGGGTCTGGGCTCAGACCCCTCTATATATAAAGACTATCTTCTCAGAGACTCATAAATATATAGACTATCTTCACGGAGGCCACGCCAAGCAGCGACTGCGGCCTGCCGGCTGCAGACGGATCCCCACCAAGGTACAGACGGTGCGGAGCCGCGGTGATATTATCCACGCCGGAATTCACCCCACGCGTAGGAGGACATCACGTCGGATCAGGCAGATCCAAA
>NC_134488.1:125793528-126004290 GCF_040206685.1 Ascaphus truei
GGGTGAGAGCCTGGATTGCAGCAGCCCACACACAGAAGAAGGGAAACCTATATTGAGGGGAGCGGACGGCCCCTGAGGGAGGATCCTACTAGCCCTGACAGAGTGAGCTGCAGATACAGAAGATACAGTGCCTGGACGGATGATTCCTTTAATGCCATGCTGGAAATCTAAATATTCAACTGCACAAAAATCAAGACCAGTTTGTGAGTTTGCAATCGCAATTTCTTTTTAAAGTGTTTATTAAAAACGGTATTATGCTATGTTGTTCTCTGTATTCCTTCAATAAGATGCAGTGCTCCACCACTTGAAGACAGCTGAAGACTACACATCAAGAATCCCTGAGACCATTATTTTATTGACTAAGAATTTCTTTTCTGTATCTACCCACACCTTACTGTATATGAACAAGGGGAAATCGGGGGATAGGGGAGAGGAAAAAATACCCTCGCTACAGCTTGACTACACGTGCTACAATCAGAGGTAATGCTAATCAAACGAACAAGGAGAAAAAGGACCTCTATAATGAGAGCACTCACAATGGCTGGGAGAATTTGAACACCAGATGGATATCTGGTGTTCAAATTCTCCCAGCCTTTGGGAGTGCTCTCATTATAGAGGTTCTTTTTCTCTACCCACACCTTATTTGAGTGTATGCTACGTTTAGTTACTTTTGTCTCTTCCACCAATTTCCACAGATTTCTTTGTTACAGCCCTTTGCACCGGAACGTCCACATTTCTTTTGTTAAACTTTGTGAGGGGATTTGTAAAATCCTCTGATTTGGACTTTGGCAGCAGGACTTATACATTGGACTTTTATTGATTTTATTGGTGTTTTTAGGTTCATTTATCATTGTGGTTTTTGGGTTCATTTATTATTGTGGAATTTAAGGATACTTTATCAGGAGATCCATATCTATAAAGGTGTTTTGCGCTTCCTTCCCCCCCTTTTTTCTGGTTTGTGTAGAGTCTCCAAGACCTATTAGCCATCTATATACCGCCGTTCTTTATAGTCAGTCGTCACTAGTTTAAGTTATTCCTTTTTATATTTGATAATGTTATCACGATATAAGTCAATTGTTGTTTGGATTTTATCCAACCAATCCGTGGTGGTGTCAGCTGACAAGATGTCACCGTTTTTGGTATTAATGGTCTCAATTTATTTTCTAATTTTAATAAGCTCCAAACTGGATTGTTCGATAACTCAGTCAAATCAAAAGAACATTAATTTAAAATGCCTTTCCACTTTTTGCGAAATTCAGTGTCACTCCTACCAATAGTGGGCTGGTTTTTTGTTCTAAAGCCTCTCGGCAAAAGTTTCTCCCTATGGTAGTAAGAAAGGTTACCCCATGTTATTAGAAATCCACTTCTTTTTTACTTTAATTTAATTAAATCATTGTAGATGTCTGCTGGTTTATCAGGGCCAAATACAGCATCTATTCCCTCCATATATCTGATTTTGGAAATCTCAGCATCACTATAACAAATAGAATCAGAGATGTTAGTTAAAATCCCAGCTACATCGTCAAATTCATCCATTTGCACAACATAAAGTTTAATAGTTTGTAATGGTATAGTTCCTTAGTTCTGAGGCTCTGTGTGCCAA
The DNA here is from genome assembly GCF_040206685.1 of Ascaphus truei. Lineage (NCBI taxonomy): Eukaryota > Metazoa > Chordata > Amphibia > Anura > Ascaphidae > Ascaphus > Ascaphus truei. The sequence goes on from NC_134488.1 coordinate 125,795,132, forward strand.
CGAGGCCAAGATTCTTGTTGTCCTGGGTGCACAAACTCATATGAGAATCATAGAATAAATGTGGCAGCCGGCACTCCAATGGTAAGTATATACAGGTAGGTGCATGTCCCATAAGCAATTTAATTTATTTAGTACTTTCTCACTTCATTTAGGATCCTCCGAGACCACGTGCATACTAACACCATCTCTGGTTTGTTTAGATGCCCATGCACGAGATTCCAAAGTGGCCGCCATGTCTATTTGGGTGCCTAGCAACGGCTAACACTAGCCGTGCATGTGCAGCAGAGATGCATCAGTCTAATATGCATTGCGCATGCGCAATGGTTTTGCCTGCTTGCCTGATCTAATTTTTTTTTTGGTTTCAGGAATTAGCTGCACCTGGCTTTAGGGATATAAATGTGTCACATAAACATTCCCTCACTGCACCACCTTGAGTAAGGTCCAGTTTGGGGACCGAAACATCGGTAACTTGTGCCCTGTTTGTTTACATTACAAACCTATTTACCTGCTTTACCTGAGGACAGTGGATATAGGAGAGAAAGGACCCAATGTAGCACTCGGGTTCACACTCTGGGGATTAGTGATTGAATTAAAAACATAATCTTTATTAAACAACATATATAAAATATTAGTCCAACGACGTACTGAAGGTGAGTTGATCCTAAATATAGGAAGCCATATTGGCTGTGGATCAAAATAATTAATATGTGCCAGATGGTTTTAATAAACCACTGGTACTGTTGCAACACAGTGATCCTAATGCGAACCTGTGTAATAGGTGATTAGAACAGGTGTGTCCGGGTAAGTACTGGGATTGCAGGTCACAGTGTTATAATAAATCTGTATTAGATGTGACCCAACTGATTAACATATAAACAAATATACTATGTATGTCAGTGTTGGTATTGCTTATCAGCTGCGCTTCTCTATGATAATATATGTGCCCCTATCAGTGACACGACCTAAGGTAACCCTCTGGATGCTGTGCTTTTGGGGTGTGTAAACTTATGTTGACCAGCGTGGCTATAGTCAGAGAATAATGTCCTGACTAAGGTAGTAGCAGTAGGTCAGTATCCCAGTGTGGGAGACACTGGTAGTTGGGGCAGGTTGGTATCTCTTTAATAAATAAATAAACAGAGAGCTGCGTGATGGTAGAAGCTGAAGGGAACCTCACAGATGTACAGCAGCACACCAACGCGTCAGAGCAGCTATGGTGTACTGCAGGTGAGGTTGCTCAATGCTTTAATTCCGGAACACTATCCCTAAAACCACCTTAAAGAGGCTAACAGTGACCGTCGGGGCACTTATAGCCTGTGTAAAACTGCACTCGCAGACTATCGCATTGACTCGCGGTGACAAAGATACATGCGGAGGCAGTCCTGATCTGCGCGTGCATGTGTATACAGAGAGCCGAGGGACTTTTTCAAGGCAAAAGGTTAGTATCGATGCTAACACTGTGACCTGCAATCCCAGTACTTACCCGGACACACCTGTTCTAATCACCTATTACACAGGTTCGCATTAGGATCACTGTGTTGCAACAGTACCAGTGGTTTATTAAAACCGTCTGGCACATATTAATTATTTTGATCCAGAGCCAATATGGCTTCCTATATTTAGGATCAACTCACCTTCAGTACGTCGTTGGACTAATATTTTATATATGTTGTTTAATAAAGATTATGTTTTTAATTCAATCACTAATCCCCAGAGTGTGAACCCGAGTGCTACATTGGGTCCTTTCTCTCCTATATCCACTACAGTTTATACCCTAAGCACCGTTCATAGTATCATCTCACTAAGGCTGTAGCAGGGGTTCCCCTACTGTCTTTACCTGAGGACAGACAGACAGACAAACCCCAGAAAAATACTGTACCAATTGCCAAATTTAATTACAAAATAACATTAGTGGGTTGCACAATCTGTAGGTGCAACTATTGACGCAACACAGCATTTAAATATATAATACAAAAGTTTTATTAGTACAGTCAAAGTAAAAACATCTTAATTTGATTTGTTACGAAATTAAATTGTTTATATCATTAGCAAGTCATGGGGAAACTTGGACCGAAGCCAACTAATAAACAGGGAAGAGGAAGACGGGAGAGCCCCACTCAGGGTTGTGCTGAAAAGGGAACAAATAATGTTGATTAGTAAATGTTTGTAATACATACTGCAGATGTAGTAGAGTATCAGAGATAAACACACAAACCCCGGAAAGATAGAAATACTGCACATTTCTGCCCAGCATCATTTTCTTATAATTTTCTGTAAGGATGTTTTGAGAAACAATCAAGTAAGTGAGGCCTGCTGTTGACATACAGTACATAAAAAATATGAACCTAATTAAATAATTAATATTAAACTGTATTCGAGATAGTTAGATCCTTTTTGAATAGGCTCTAAAGACACTTCTTCCCCATGCTGGAGTAGATTTTAGTTCCATTTATGTTATTTGGGCTGAGTTGTTCTGCAGCTTTGGGAAGCAGCTTTATAGCATACAGTATTGCATCATAACTCGTAGCTCCTCAGCACTCGCAGGGTGTATTACAATAAGACTGAAGTGGCGGCCATCTTGTCTGTTCCGTGCAGGTCTGCCTGAGTGCCCTGTTGTGACACTTCCATAAGAGGTGCCAGAAACAGAATATGGAATAGGTACCATAGAGATGAAAGTCACCAAGTCACGAATAACCTCTCTACTCCTGAATGCCACATCAATCCTCTTTTTATCATGTTATGCTTTTGATATTTCATTTCCAGATCATAATTATAACCTGGGTGGATTTTTATGATAAAATCACAAAGGAAATGGGGGGGTAATTTATAAATCATAATTATAATATCATTAGTTATGAAATAATAACCATATTTACTTATATTTAAGTGATGTAATGCAATAAATATCATTACGGTGTCGCTATGTATATAGGGCCCTCTCTGCCACTTGGTGCATCACGGTTTTCAATGTATTTGTATATTCTGCAGCTGGTGCAGAAGGCTGTGTCCACCAGGTTGTTAACTAACCAGACCCGTTCTTGCCACAAGACACCTGTTCTCCGTTCTCTGCACTGGCTGTCTGTAAAATGGCGAATTTATTCCAAGATTGGCTTGTGGACATACACAGGTCTACATAACCAGGGCCCCAGCTATCTGAGAGATTAGATTAAATACCCTCTACTTCTGCTCATATGATTTAATAAAAAAAATTGAATAAATGCAATTCATATTAAATCACACACACACCTTCATCTATTTCAGTATAGAAATCAGGTAATAGTGGTGCTGTGCACCAACGTTATATAAATATATACCAACCTCACACTGATAAGACCCATTGGAGGTCGAAACATGTCTGTCAGTGTGTGAGTGGTTTCTCTGGCTTTGCATCTGATTCCTATGCTGTGCTTAAAAGGTGTGTTAACAGCGAGCCTTAGCTTATAAGGGTTCCATGTAAAAAATGAATTTCAGGCAAAAGGTGACAGTGTGCTCATTTGCATGTCATTTCCCAAAATCCCTTGCTGCAGTGGAAGCACTGTATGCTAGGTGAAAGGCAGGGTTGCAGACGTGTGTGTGTGTGTGTGTGTGTGTGTGTGTGTGTGTGTGTGTGTGTGTGTGTGATACTCAGGGACCCTTGATCACTGGATTCATGGCGATATTCATCGATAGAGATAGATAGAGATACACACACAACCACATCGATACAAATATGCTTGTGACCACACATACAATCGAACACCCATAAAAAGTGGGGGGAAGTGGTCTAGGACATGTGCTCCCGCGTGTGTAGCTGTGACCAAATTTCCGCCAGTCACTTTGCCGCTAAGGTGAGTCCCTAACCTTAGCCCTTACTCTAAAACCCCCCAATCTTTACCGCTAATACTAACGCCACCGCCAACCTTAAAAAACTTAACCCCTTCTCATAAAACCCCTTAAGTTAACCCCCTAACCATTAAAACCCCTAAAGTCTAAAAGTTACCTTATAGTAGAAGTGTCCGGCCGCGCAGGGTCCAGCGGCGATGCGGCTGCGGCAGAGGGTCCCTATGCGGCAAAACACCGACGGGGACTTGGTCACGGTTCGATAACACCTTATCTATACTGTAGGGTGTTTATCTTGCTGTAAAATGTTCCCGTCTATGAGTAATTGGCTTTAAATAATTATGTCTTGTGCAATTTGTACAGAGACATTTTATATTTAAATCAAACAATAAAACAAATGAATTGCAAAACAGAGATGGTGACACAGATATGGGGAACAGGAATGGGGGTTACATTCTTTTTATGCAAAAACCAAGTAGATGATGATGCAGATGAAAGCACAGTGGGAGGAAACAGGAGTGGGGCTATGTCTTATAAATGCAGTACATTCTCATCAGCAGAGATTGCAGAACTTCTCAGAGACTGGATCCTGACAGGTGAGCACTGCTTTCATATCTCTCTTTTCTTTCTCTCTCGTTCTCTTTTTTCTCTCTCTCTCTCTCTCTCTCTCTCTCTCTCTCTCTCCTCTTGCTGTGCCTCTGTGGAATGCTGGTATTTAAAAAGTAATCAAATACAGCATACTGTATGTAACCCTTATCCCCCCCCCCCCCCCCTAGACTCATCTGACATCTCTAGGGTGTGTGAGGGCGAATTACATGTACTGGGTGGTGCATACCTGCGTGGGACAGGAGGGCCTGAGCTTCCTGCGATGTTGTGGGGGAGACAGGACCAGACTTCCGGGGTATTAGCCTCCATTCTCTTAGTGGTGGTGCAGCGCCTCCATCCTCTATACCTTCCCAGAGTATGGGGTAGGACCCGTATAGAGAAGTGACCCCTGGTCCCAGGGTGGATGCTCCAGAGTATCACACAATAGTCTTTAGTAAAAAGGTAATGTCTCTCTTTATTGGTCCGAGCAGCGCCCGGCAGAAGTAGCCACAAGCAGCTACAACAACAACAGCAATATCTGCAGTTATCACGACCCTCCACTCTGTACAGGGCTTACTCCTCTCCTTCCCTCCTAGGGTGCACACCAACAGTCTCAATATCCCAGTGCCCGCCTCAGAGGGTCCCCTATGGGCGGGGGTAGATCCTCCCCATCACCCCCTCATCAGTGTGAGGGGCATTGGTCCACCTGAACTCGGCTGGTTCGTCAATTGTCATAGGCCAGAGTTCTCTCTCTTGCTTGCTCCCAGGACGGAGCTAGGTATATTCCTCTCACTCCCAGGACAGACTCCAGAGTCCACCCTCTCGTAGACTCCAGAATAGACAGACCTGTCACTTACAGGAATGGGCTGCTAAATAGGCTTAGCCCCACCCCTCATGATGTCAGCAGGACCTCCCCCCTGTCTCACGCCCGCAGCAGAGTCAGGGGCCTGCGTCTATCACTCAGGGCAGGGCTTGAAGGGGGGAAAAACCATGATTACTACCGGTGCCTACCTCTAACAGGACTTACCACAGTAGGAGGAAGATAGGTATAGCCCGTGCTGTTTACAGGGGGCTACATGTACATTTTTCAATAAAAAAAAAATCTTGACTTACATACTGCCCATAATTACCATTCCAATCAATTATTATATCTCTCCCTCTTCTTTCCTCTTTTGTGACTTCTCCATTGATCATTGTTACTCAGTTTATTTCTCTCTCACTGTTGGACTTTGCCATGTTTTTTTGTATTCAGATACGAGCCAGGAATGGGTTTATTGAGCTTCGTTTGGTTGCTCCTAATTTCAGGTAAGAAAATGATATTATCAGAGCTGTATGTTATGTCTTTAAATTCTCAGAACAGACTTTGCTCTCACCTCATTACTAACAGGACTCTGTTTCCCCCACAGCCGTTCTATGCCAGGGTCAGAGTACCACACCTGCTCCATTAAAACCAGGTAAGAACGAGAGAAATTAGTTTATATTTAGAAAAAGCCCTAACATACAGTAACAGCATTATTTTAGTAGAGTATTAAGTGACATATAATGAACCTCCCCAAACACACGTTGAGAGATGCCTGTGAACAAAAAGGAACACACCTGAGATATCTGGGAAATATGTTAATTTAACTCATTTGAATATATTGTACTTTTCTTATCTCTTTGAGCATATTTACCAGGTATTTCAGATGCATTTACTTTTGTGCACAGGTATCTCTCCACATGAAGCATATGAGTAGCTCCATGGCTGATAATTAACACCTCACACATTAACCTTGGCCCCTTGCAGATGCACTTACCAGAACGCCCTCCTACTGTCTCTGTACGTTTTTCCTACCAACCTATTAAATTGTAAGCTCTTCGGAGCAGGGACTCCCTTTCCTAAATGTTACCTTTATTTCTGAGCACTTCTTCGCTATATAAATAAAGACATTCATTCATTCATGTTGTATAAAGGGGTGTGGAGGAGTTACAGTAGATACAATTCATTCTTTACATCTCTCTAATCTCATCCAAACCACATAAATCAGGGTGCCACCTTTGGGTAAGACGTTAAAACCGGATGTTCACTCCGTGCGTTAACCTGAGCAGCCTTTAATAGATATGTGATGTTAGTGGGAACACCTCTTTAGAAAATAATTAGCATTAACAGCCATATAAATATAACCCTGTGCTATTTAAATGAGTAAAACTGGGTAATTGAAATGTTGCAAGCTTTCCAACCTCTCAGGGTCCTTCATCAGGTTTGGCAGAAATACAGAAACACAATATTATAGACAGTGTTTGTAAGAGGGCTATCGGGTTACCATAAATGTAGATAGGAAATGTCAAATAAGATAAGGTAGAAACTGGTAGCCTGGTGAGAAATGCAAGGGCTGTTATATAGTGTGTGCGGCCGTGCGCGCGCGCGCGCGCATGCCTGTGCGAAGGCGCGTGCGTGTACTGCACACGTTTTGTGTATATACTGTGCGCGACTCTGTGTGTGTATGTATGTGTATGTGTATGTATATGTGTGTGTGTTTTAAAATAAATAAATAAAACCTGAAATACTTTTTTTTAATATTTTGTACACACACACACACACACACACACACACACACACACACACACACACACACACACACACACACACACACACACACACACACACACACACACACACTCATATACTTAAATTTTCAGCGGCGGTAGCGGCGCGATTTCTTTCTTTTTTCCTTCTTTCCCCCTGTCGGCCGGTTCCACTCTCCTTGCCGTGCGCGTGCGCGGCGCCATTATAGAAAGGATGATTGACGTCAGCCAACTATAAATGCGGCGCACGCGTACAGCGTAGCGCGCGTCCGCACTATAGAACGGGCCACAGAGTAGAGATATCCTGTAGAGGGCTATTCTCTATTGAAATGCAAAGGCAGCCTAGACATTAAGGAGACTTGAGGGGGAGTGAGTGGGACAAGACAGTGAATGTGAAAAAAATATCTATCTATAAAAAAAACCACTTTAACTATTTTATTTATGTTGATCTATATAAAGAATGTTATCACAGAATAGTGATTATGTGCATCTGTACACACATATGCCCTCAAATATACATATATACGCTGCACATATACACAATATATATACAATATACAGTATATATATATATATTTATATATACAAACATATATATATATATATATATATATATATATAATCAAAAAAATAAAAAGATAAATAGATGATACCGTTCTGTGGCTAACGAAATGCTTTTATTTGTGCGAGCTTTCGAGATACACTGATCTCTTCTTCCGGCGATGTTACAATGAATGAAGCAACATGATTGTAACATCGCCGGAAGAAGAGATCAGTGTATCTCGAAAGCTCGCACAAATAAAAGCATTTCGTTAGCCACAGAACGGTATCATCTATTTATTTTTTTGATTATTGAAGCTCGGCTAACACGGTACTGATACCTCTACATATATATATATATATATATATATATATACATACACATACATTTATTTGTCAAAACTAATTTGAAAAATTACTTACAAATCCTTACAGGTGTCACATTTAGTTTGAAAGGGGCACCACTCGTAAACCTTTTGCTTCCAGAGGGGCCAACAACACATTCCAGACCAATGCATTACTAGCACTTCTGACAGCGCCAGGTTTAACCATGTCTCTACCATTAGTACACTTTGATGCTATGATGAAGGACTCTGTTTAACCATCACATTAGAGAGACAATAGGAACATACTGCTTTCAGATCTCTCTCCTTCCCACAGGTCCCTCCTGCCCTCCAGGAGCTGAATGGTCAAGCTGCTCGGGCTGTGGGTCATACTGTCCCGTTAAGGATATGATGTGTGCGACTGTATGCAGCGACGGTTGTGCATGTACACAAAAAGGATATGTCATATATAATGGTACCTGTATTCCAAGCAGTGAATGCCCTTACATCCCCCCAAATGGTAAGTGACTCCCCTCAAATATCAATGCATTGCTGGGACTTCTGGCAATGAAAGCGTTAAGAACATCTCTACCATTAGTACACTTTGATCCTATGATGAAGGACTCTGTAAGTTTAAAGCGGAGTGCCTGTCCTAAGTGTGATTCATGATGCCCCTCTGAAGAAAGGTGTGAAGATGTGTGAACATTTTATAAATAAATGTATGCAGAGAGGGCTGTACTGTATATGCAAACAAAAGCACTTTGTCTTCCATTAAGGGAGGTGCATCCAACATAGAAAATGTCCTACATTTCCCCCCCCCCCCCCCAAATTAAGTAATATACAAAAGCAAATGGCCATATTTACTAAGCAGTGCTACACCATCAGAAACCTTCCTGCACTGGAAGACTCCTACGAACCATTGACTTGAATGGGCAGTATGTGTCTTCCTGCCCTGGGAGGTATATTGCATTGTTTTGTAAATATGAGCCTGCATCCCCAGTGACAGAGCACACGTTTCATCTAAGGACTAATCAGCAGAGATGTGCAAATCTTTTTTTGTGCTTTTGTGGCCAAATGTAATCCCTGGCAATCCGGTTTGCAGAACTTTTACAGGCTAAAGTTTTCTAAGAAATCACACATTTCAACCATAAATTTGCTGTTCTGCCAATGAATCACATCTCAGCCACAATGCGCAAGTGATTCACACAGCATTTCAATGTATTCAGTGGTGCTAATGCTGAGATCTCTTCCCCCCACTCCCTGAAATGATTTGCTCACACGAAGGCTTCGCATCTCTACTAATTACAGAAAGTGTATGCAAATTATTAACAGTGACGCTCCCCTCTGAGGGAGTGAATAAGCACAGAGACTAAACTTTTCTGTGAGAAGAGAGAAGCATTTGTTGGAAAAAAACAGGCACTGTACTTGATTTTGTTCAACAACTACTATGTAACTATGTAACTGACCAAAGATTTGTACAGTACCCAGTATCCCATGTGCGGCCCACAGGCAAAACATTTTTCAAGGTCCCCTTATGTCTCTCTCTCTCTCTCTCTTTGCTCGCTCTCTCTCTGCTCTCTTCCTTTGCTCGTTCTCTCTCTCTCTCTCTCTCTCTTTTTTTTGCTCGCTCTCCCTTTGCTCTCTCCCTTTGCTCTCTCCCTTTGTTCTCTCCCTTTGTTCTCTCCCTCTGCTTTTTTCTCTCTCTGCTCTCTCCCTTTGCTCTCTCTCTCTTTACTCTCTCTCTCTCTGCTCTCTTTCTCCATTTGCTCTCTCTCCCTATGCTCTTTTTTCTCTCTCTCTGCTCTCTCCCTTTGCTCACTCTGTCTCTTTACTCGCTCTCTCTCTCTCTCTCTGCTCTCTCTCTACCTATGCTCTTTTTTCTCTCCCTTTGTTCTCTCTCTCCCTATGCTCTTTTTCCTCTCTCTTTCCTCTCTTTCTGCTCTCTCTCCTCGTGTCTTTCTTTTCCCTCTTATGTATTTCTCTCTTGTACTTCATTTTCTCTTTGTGTCCCTTACTGTATCCTCTCCTTTTCATGTCTGTTTTTACCCCTGTGATTTACCCCCTCCCCTCCCCTCCCCTCCCCTCCCCCTCCCCTCCCCTCCCCTCCCCCCCCCTCCCCTCCCCTCCCCCTCCCCTCCCCCTCCCCTCCCCTCCCCCTCCCCTCCCCTCCCCCTCCCCTCCCCTCCCCTCCCCCTCCCCTCCCCTCCCCTCCCCTCCCCTCCCCCTCACCTCCCCTCCCCTCCCCCTCACCTCCCCTCCCCCTCACCTCCCCTCCCCCTCACCTCCCCTCCCCCTCACCTCCCCTCCCCCTCACCTCCCCTCCCCCTCACCTATCCCAGCCTGTCTCTCAGGCTGCAGCTCCAGTCCCACGTTGCACTACTTGAGGCCCCGCCCCCTGACCTAGGCCCCACCCACCTATGGAGGCTCTGCAGAGGAAGGAGCTTCCCCTCTGTCCTTCCTACTGCATCTCAGGGCCCCGCCCCCTATCCCAGGCCCCACCCACCGGCAGAGGTAGGGATTTCCATCTGTGCTTCCTTCCTGCATCTCAGACCTCGCAATGTGCCATGAACAGGGGGGAGAGCAGCCCCCCAATAGTATAGGCCCCAGGGCATTGCCCGGGTTATAGTTACGCCCCTGACAGTACCATATCTACTGTAAAATCAAAGTGAAGATTATATCATTACTAAAAGTGCGTGAGTGACAGTTCTCAGTACAATCCAGCCCATTTAAAAATAGATCTCATTTGTCTATATAACTAGTTACAATTTAGCTTTGCTTTAAGTGAAAAGTAGTGGTACCCAGCTTAACTCAATATCATTACACAGTAAATTGGAAAGTAAAAACTTTAAAGAGACGGCAGGGAATGGATAGAAGAAAGACTAGAGGAGAGAGAGAGGATTAAAGAGGATGTACTTGTAACCATGTATTATTTGTTTTACTCTGTGCCCAGGACATACTTGAATACGAGAGGTAACTCTCAATGTATTACTTCCTGGTAAAATATTTTATAAATAAATGAATAAAGACAAAATAAATGCTGTGGAAATGAGCATTGAAAAGTATAGAATGTTTACTGTTTTACAACAAGATGTTGCTATTTCTTGGACAGGCAGGAAGAATAATCTTTGACTTGTTACTTTGTTATGTTTTCACAATACCTTCAATTGAAAGCCTTAATAATGAAATCATCATAGAGACACATGTATAACAAGTCAGAATAAATATTCTTTATTCCTGATTTATTTTCTGTCCATGACTGACTTCTGTTCTCTTCGCCCTTTAGAAAAGTGATTGTGAAGAAGTCTGGCTTTCCTGAAGCTCAAACCGTGATTTACATGCAAAATATCCCAGAATGCTGCGGGGTAATCCATGCAAGGAACGTCTTATGGAAAATGCTTTTACTGTACACTACTCAAGAAATGTCCTTCCAGTGCTGTGTATATACTTTATGGGATTCTACGCATATTCACTGTCAATAAAATATTTGTGGTGAAACATTAAAACAATCTTGTGACATTTATTAGTAGAAATAAAAAAATAAATGTGTAAGACGTGCTACCTGTACTACAAATATGGAAGTGCAAGGTGAGGAAAATGAAAACTACAGTAAGTAAACAATTTGATTCCTATATTGTTTCCAACTGTTTGATCTGAAGATGAGATCAGGGTCCGATGTTACCTCCCTTGGTAGGGGGACCACCTTAGGTGTACTGTTCCATGGTAGTCTCCAGGACCCCTTCGAAATTCAAGGGCCACCCTTAGCATCTTCAGTCTCACACCAGCTGTAAGAGAGGCCAGCAGAGGTATTGACAGGAGTCTTGTGTTTGGAGAAATAAACAAAGGCTTTTATTTAGCCACAGTTCAGCAACAAAGAAAAACATGGCTTTTCCTCAGCCAAAGATCAGCAGTTAAAAGTATAAAGTATAAAAAGGCAACAGACTTTAATTAAAGTTCAGTAGGGGAACAGAGCTCAGACCTGGTATCCCTCTGCACTGCAGTCAAGAACAGCAGCACACTGGGCTGCATCTTGCCCGTTTTTTAACGGTCCCAGCCCAGATTACTTATTAGTGCTCCTGCCTCCTCTAGGCAGAAGTTAACTGATTGTGGGCTGCCCTGCTACTCTACCTTTCTCTTTGCCTTTTCCCTACTCTATCTGTTAATTATATTAATGTATGTGTCTGTGTAGGTGTTCAATAAAGAATATCACGTAATCACATTCACGTGTCATAGACGGTCTGCAACCGTGCCTTTCACCATTATCACCTAGCATACAGTGCTTCCACTGCAGCAAGGGATTCTGGGAAATGACATGCAAATGGGCACACAAAAGCCAGTACATCCAACCTCACACTGATAAAGGTCAACCAGTGTCTGTGAGTGGTTTCGGAGGAATGTGGTATATGTGGTGCTCAAAATTGAGCAGGTAGCATCCTTAAGCATATTGTTAATGAGATCCTTAATTAGGAAGTCCGGCGATGATGGAGTACCCCTCAATAATGCAATAAATCTGCGTGATGACTGTAGGGGAAGTGACAAGTGGAGTCAGTTGAGACAACCACCGGGATGTACACAATAATCACCCTGACAGCATAATAAAGAGGAACTATGTCCATGACAGCAGGATTTGAATAAGGCACATTGGCACTTTACCTGCTCCTTCAGGGGGCACTCTCAGGATCAGTAGCGTGCAGTCCATCCATAGGAAAATTCAAGAGGGTAGTTGGTGTGGATAGAGCACAGCTTCCAGACTCCCTGCAATGTGAAGCAGGGAAGACAAAACCAGGCCACTCCGCAGTAGTTTCAAATTTGTATTAGCCAACTAACACATACAGGGAAAAAGGGGACAAATAGAACGCACCTACGCGTTTCGTACCTCTGTACGAAACGCGTAGGTGCGTTCTATTTGTCCCCTTTTTCCCTGTATGTGTTAGTTGGCTAATACAAATTTGAAACTACTGCGGAGTGGCCTGGTTTTGTCTTCCCTGCTTCACATTGCAGGGAGTCTGGAAGCTGTGCTCTATCCACACCAACTACCCTCTGTGAGTGGTTTCACTGGCTTTGCATCTAATCCCATTCTGTGCATAAAAGCTGTGTGAACAGCAGAGCATTTGCTTTTAAGGGTTCCATGTAAAAATGGATTCCATGCAAAAGGTGACACATTGTGTGCTCATTTGCATGTAATTTCCCAGAATCCCTTGCTGCAGTGAAAGCACACCAGGTTATAATGGTGAAAGGCAGGGTTGCAGACCTGTCTAAAACATGTGAATGTTCTCACAAGTGATATTCTTTATTGGGTATACAGTATGCTATACAGCAAAGGTTTTTTGTCGCCTTTTTTATTCACCATAACTTTAAATGTGTGTGGTTTATTCATAGCGCATCTATCTAATTATCTATCACTTTTCCTTTCTTAGATATATTTATTTGCCTTTCTCTCTTTCCTTCTACTCTCACTCAACTTTTCTTCTAGCTCTTTAAACCGATCTTTCTAAAAAGTTGTCGAATTTTATTGCTGTTACCATGACACTGGTTGCCCCTAAACATCGTGTTGGCTCTGGAAATTTTCCTGGAACCCAGCTGATCCTGGGTATTACACATATGATACAGTATGTCATTTTTCTTTTAAAATCCCCACATGTTCAATAGGTTAAATATTTTGTGTTGTATACCCGGAAAGAGGAGGAGGGGAGAATGTTCTTTTAATACAATAACATACTTTATCAGGTTTTTTTTCTTACTTTTTTTTTAGTTTTTTTTATATTTATTTTCAATTAAATAGAAAAACTGTAGTATTTTATTATTGGGGTTAAACACATAAAATAAAGAGAGAATGTTGTCATGAGAAGGAGAGAAATGAAAAGAAAATAAGTAAAAAAATTACATACTGAATACAATTTAAATTACTAGGTATTTCAAGGCATTCTTTTGAACTTGATTAACTGTCTTCCAATTAATTTTTATCTTTGATTAGATATCTGCTCTAGGAAAGCCAATGTGAATAAAACATGTAAACCGACTTTTACAGTTGTAACACCTTTCCCCCCCCCCCACCCCTATCGCAGATGGGGACAATGTGGGGAAATCTACACTTGTGTTACCTGGTGTGGTGTATTACCTGATAGGCTCACAGAAGGCCTGCACCTCCGCCACTGGGAGCCTGGGGTTACCTGATCCGTCATCGAACACAGCGCCTCCACCTGTAAGGGTTCCCACCTTAGTGGGATGGTCCTCTTACAGGAACCTCAATAATAAAACATGCACACAGTGTATGCTAATAACTGTTTACTATTGTAACTACTGATAATAACTTCGGTACCTGTACCACACAGAATAATGCATATACACACACATGGACGTGCACCGGGTGCACCCATCAACATATGTATTCCCCAGAGTACCTTATGTCCAAACCCACCCACGTGTGTTGGAGATAGCGCTATCCCTGGACGTGTTGGTGCACTATTTATAGTTAAGTTTTGACTGCTGTCATTGATACTTACAAGTCTATATTTGCCTACCCACTCTCACTGGTATCTCCAGGGTTAAAGGATTTATTGTTTATTGAACTGGATGGAATTATTCTGGGTTTGAGCACCCTAACTTTCTTACCACTATTTATAGATACCTGCCCGGGGCTCCAGTCCGCGGGTACCGCTATACAACAGAATTGGATCCGCCTGATCCGACGTGATGTCCTCATATGCGTGGGGTGAATTCCAGCGTGGATAATATCACCACAGCTCCGCACCGTCTGTACTTTGACGGGGATCCGTCTGCAACCGGCCGGCCGCAGTCACTGCATGGCGTGGCCTCCGAGAAGATAGTCTCTATGTAACTGAGGGGTCTGAGCCCAGACCCAGCAATCAGGCTGTGCGACACTGGGTGTCTCCTTACTTAACCAAATAGCTAAAGGGGCAGATCTCCTTACGTAGGGCCTGTCCCTGAAGCAACCACAAACTGGGAGAATGGTGACTTATCTGGGGCCTCTGGAGGGTAACTAGGCATAGTGCTAGGGGCTACTGCTCCCTGCACACACACCCTAACTCACCCAGCTCCCAGCTCCAACTGACACTCTTTTTAAAAACTGTCTAAACTGTCATCTCTCACAGCTTCACTAGTTGCCTAGCAACATGTAACTGCAGCCTCTCTTAACTGCCCCTATTCAAAACTGCCAGCACAGGCTCCCTTTCACTGAAAAGGCCTTAATTGCAAATGCAGCCGCCCTATTGACTAAGCCACAGCATGTGACAATCCCCTGAGGGATACCAGGGCTATACAGTCTATAGTGCAGATCCACAGTGTCAGGAGAAACAACGTGACCTTAAAGCTGCAGTTCAGTCAATATCCTGCATGTGTTTTTTTTTTTTTAATAAATCAGTTCTGTAGTAAGAAAAATACTTTTAGCATTTTCTGTTTTAAAAAAAACAACTTTGAAAGACCAATTTTCTTGTATTCTATTTTAACAGCCATTTGCTAAGGCACTGCCCCTTCATGTCCTGTCACAAGCCCTGTCACATCCCTTTGTCAGCACTGCCCTCCCTCTTGTACATGTCAGTGCAGGAGTGTTCATGAATATTCATGAGCTTCCACTGACAGACAAGCAGAATATAAACAGATCCCTTCACTAATTATGTCACCAAATTTCGCCGTTCAATACATGGAGAACGAATTGACCTGCAGCTATACAGTTCTTTAGGTAATTAGAGATTGCACACATGAACTATTGAAGTAAAAAAATAAATAAAAATAAAAAAATAAAAAAAGACTGAACTGCAGCTTTAATAGGAAACGTCACCTTATTTTCACTGAGTTTAATGAGTACCCACAAAGCTATTTATATGCAAATACAATGCTCATCTCATTAGAAGAGCGTTAATAGCATGTTAAATTAACACATCCTTGCCTTATCTTAAGATGACTCACATTACACCTCTTACCTAAACATGGCGTTAGATCTATCCAGACTCTGAAATATGGGGGAGCCAAGTCTTTTATTATTTCCCTTTCTTCTCTCTCTTTTGGTGTTAGGCCCAACAGAATTAGAACCTATGCGATTCAGGGCAGCAGCTCTAGCAGTGTGTGCTAACCGGGCCGCACCACTCGCACAGCATACATTTGAGCACTACTGCTCACACCTGTACCTAATCAACTATTGGCATATCCCACATGTATCTCAGGTGAGCTCCTGTTTGGGCACAAGGAACATTGAACTGGCAATGGCAACGAGGAAGTGGAAGTGATCTGCTTTTAAAGGAAGTTGTGTGGGGACAACAGGTGTGAGCAGTTCAAAAGTGTGCTGTGTCAGTAATGCTCAGCAACTGGTTTATCTCCACTGCTGGTGCTACTGCCTAGAATAGCAACGGTGGTGGTCTCTAATCCTGTTGCGCCTGACAACAATACCCCAATCCTTAGTTACAAGGCACTTAGACTTTTCAACTCAAAATAGTTGGTATGGAAATTCTATTAGGAAATGTGTGATGCAAATCATTTAAATATACTTTGCATATCTCCCATGTACCGTAGGTGTGCCCCTCCCTATGTAATTTGGGGATATATATATATATATATATATATATATATATATATATATATATATATATATAAATTTAAACTATAATAAAGTAGATCTCTCGTCTCTCCTTTTGAGATTTATGTCCTGCTGAAAGGAACTCAGCGGATTCTAATTTTGGCAAACATTTTCCCCATCTCTACTCAGCAGAACCCCGGAGTAGCTGCCCTGTTAAAAAAAAAATGTTTTAAACTAACGAGCAGCCAGGATTGCTGCTTTATGAGAGTAAGAATAAAGCGGCCTACCTGAAATGTATGAATTATGTTCAAAGGAATTTCTTAGATTTGAAAGAGCTAAGACTTCCTGTTTTTGTAACTGTTTCAACATTACAAAGCCCCCCCCCCCCCCCCCCCACCTTGCATTTACATTCAATTCCCCCTTTGTGGTCTAACCTTTACTGGTTTAACATTAACAGAAGATCACTAGCGCAAATAAATCAAGGTGTATGTAAAAATAGAGACATATAGTGCAATAACGCATCATATAAAGATGAAATTATTACAGAAATAGGTAACTCACTCACATGTTCCGTAAGTGATATTAGCAGTGTGGCTGTTTGGAGTAACCAACTCGTGTGTGTATGTTCAAACACTCTCGTGACGAGGTCCGTCAGAGCCAGATGAGTAGGTGGGGGATTATCACATATGAAAACAGAGGGAACACAGAATAGTGCAGGTTGCTTTATAATTGGGAGAAGGAGTAGCTCAGTGAGTAAAGACTGACCTGCACTCAGTTTGGAGCAGGGAAGCTTGGTTCAATTCTCACTGTTAGCTCCTTGTGACCTTGGCCAAGTCACTTTATCTCCCTGTGCCTCAGGCATCAAAAACATAGATTGTAAGCTCCACAGGGCAGGGACTATTTCTGCAAAATGTCTCTGTAAAGCGCTACATAAAACTAGCAGCGCTATACAAGAACATGTTATTATTATTATTATAATTGAATCAGTAAAAATGAATATACTCACAAGTAAACAGTGTGTACAGGCGTTTGCTGGTTTAAAGCTGCCATACCAGCAGCTCGCTTTGTTTCTTTTAACAGGGTTTGAATGAAGGTTTGTTTTGTAGCTGAACCATGTTACCTTCAGCTCCAGGGACCCATCCCAGACCTCCCTGAATCACAAGATACCTAACAGTAAATTTACCAGTATTTCTGTCCCTCCAGCGGAAACAAATGGCGGGTATCAAGAGCCAATAAGAGGATGAAAGGTCCTCTGTCGTAGCGTCTTATTCAATGGTTATTTAAACCCCCTGGGGAAACCAGGAAGTAATGTTCAGCAGGATTGCTGCATTAAAAACTGATTTATTTGGTGTGTCATTCTGCACTCGGCTAAAGTGATGGCCTTGGAGCTACTTTATTGAACAGGATAATACATAGTCATGCATATGTAACGGTCATATCACCCCACCCAATCGTATATACCGCGTGAGTGCAGGAAACATGCAATGTTACCAAGGGTGTGCGTGGTGCAATACCTGTTGGCTCACAGGAGGGCTGAGCTTCCGCCACGGGGAACCTGGGGTATAACCCAACACGATGGGTATTCACTTACACGATGCAGCGCCTCCACCTGCGATGGCTCCCACCAGAGGGGGAGTGGTTCCTCGCAGGACAATCAGTAATAATAACTTACACAGTGGGGTATAATAACTAATGGCTTTACTAACTCACATATCACACATTACACAACATCATAACCTTATGCTATAACCGTATCACCTTCTGCCCAATGTCTGGTGTTCCCACCCAGTGTCCGGTAATCCCCAATGTCCCGTACTCCTACGGAGATCGTGGGTGACTGCGCAGTCACTAAATTGTCTGTTAGGCCTGTTGGTGCACTTATGTGGAAATACCTTCCGAGCACTCCGATGCTATGGCCTGCGACACTCTTCTCAAAGGGTCAGACGTGCGATGCCTCCGTCTGATCCTTTCCAGGTGATATTCTCCGTGGACCCCAACGTGGGTCCGAACTCCGTCACTGGAACCACAGCATCCGCTGAGTCCCTCTCTAACGATACAGCAACGTGACACACCCTGCACTATAGGCCGTCCCTATAACACAGCATCCTTAAGTGGCTTAAGGGTCAACTCCTAGGGCATTCGTGGTTGCCTATCCTATATAGGTAGGTCTTGTACCCACCCTACTCATAATACGGGCCCTGGGCCATGGCTCCCCGGATTGGCTACCGCTATGAACCCCCCCCAGTTGCCTCGTACTACGCGCAACGCCGCCCTGGGCTATGGCTCCCCAGATTGGTTACCGCTATGAACCCCCCCAGTTGCCTCGTCACTCGCAACACGGACCCTGGGCTATGGCTCCCCGAACTGGTTACCGCTATGAACCCCCCAGCTGTCTCATGCCACTAATTCACCTAAACGCCTGCCGCAACGCTCTGCAGACTAACACTCAGCCCCCCTTGTCCCTTACTATTCCTCAGCTCTACTACCATGAGTGACAGGGTCCCTCTCTGAGACTATCCCTGGCAACACTCACTAACCTGGGGGATAAGGGCTAACTTGGACCTTAGGGCCGCTGGCCTAGTGCAGGGAGTCCCTGACTCCTGCACCCTACCTCCTTCCTTGGGCTCCTGACTCTGACTGAACTAACGTGCTCCAAGCCCGCCAAATGTATCCACTTGCTCCAGGACAATCCTTCAGCCCTATTGGCTCCTATGAGGCACCTGGTGCCTCCCTCACTAAGCACTATGGGAATTGTAGTCCCTGGGCGCCTGTAATAACATTGGGGCCGCATGCGTGCCTTTCCTACACCTGCACTAACCCCTAATGGGCGCCGCAACCTCTCCCTGTCTATCCCTACTCTCGCGCGACCCTCTAAAGGCTGGCTGTATTCCCTACCTACTTCTGCGCATGCGCGACTCTCCTGGCCTGTTCCTGCCCTCGCGCGACTCTGCCCTGAATCTGGGGCTCTAACTGCGCATGCGCGACTAAGGGGCAATGGCGGTGCCCTGCCCGCCCGGCTCCGGGAGCGCCGGGAGCCCTACGACGCGCGTGCGGCCTTAGCAACCGGCCGCATGCGTCCCCAGCAACCCCCGAGCCGGGACCTGACTGCTCTCACCGGTTCGATCGCTGCGCGGGGCCGCCATTGGCCTCGGCGGCGCCCGCGATCGAACACCAGGTGAGGGGGGTGCTGCTCAGCAGGGGAGACCTGGCTACATCCTCCCCCTGGTGAAAAACCCAACACCCTCGCTTGGGGAACGACATAACATGGCACAATTTTACACACTGAAAAATGGCATGGCATACCCCGTACACTTAACAGATCGGCTGCAACATCCTCAAAACATGGCACATTTTCACACAATGAAAAATTACATGTCATATCACACCCACTATTACCCAAGGCCAGCTGAGTATCAGCTGCTTGCTGAGACCATTTGTGGGGTGCCCCTAACTGATCAGATGGGGGTACCTCACTTTTGCGTCCGTGAGCCTCCCCGGAGTGAATCTCGCGGAAAGCACACCCTGGAGTAACAGTCACTGGTTCAGTGCTACTTCCTCCCCCTGGTGGAAGGAATAGCACATTGTCCTTCAAACCGGCCTTTACCTGGTCGTCCATGGCCTGGAAGCAGCAGGCCAGGCGGCCAGGACCTTTCCCTCGGTACACTACTTGATGAATGGGCCGCTTCTTCTTAGGCGCAAAGGGGGCAACTTCTACTAGATCCTTTTCCACACAGACCTTGTCCCTACGTACGTGCGCAGCTTCCCTTGAGAAGCAAGAATCGGACACTGTCTCTTTACTCAAAGTCTCTGCTTCACCTGGCAGGGGGTAAAGGGTTAATACCTTACCACTGCGGTGATTCACGGTGGCCAACAGGTCCTCGGGGACGCTGTCAGTTCCCACCTCGGCTGTCTCGGGACCTGCCCCCTGTACTTCTAGGGCAGTCCACTTGCTGTCTTTAAACTCGGGAGCGTTGGATCCCAGTCCTGGGACCATTTGGGTGGGAGCGCACGGGCTCTCACTCAGATCAGGAACCGTAACTCTGGCCTGTTGCACGGCCACCTCCATCGGAGCCTGTGGGGAGCAACGGGGTTCCTTACCACTCTGCTGGCTTGCGATGGGTTTCTCTTCTTCTGGAACGATAGGCAGTGGGTACTGGTCCACTCGCACTGCGGGACAGCTATCTTCTAGGGGGGACACCTCCGCCAGGACGCGATGTCGAGTGGAGCCATTCGCCCTGGTGTCCAGACTTAAGGAGCTATCGCGCTCCGCGGTCACCTGGAGGCTCACACCCAACACCCCTGGGGCAGTCAACTCACCCTTGTTGTCGTCAACAGGTACTGATCCCACGCCTGGGACCGATGGTACCTCTGTAGGCCGGACTGGCCGTGGTAGGGCACACGGGCCCATATCAGGATTCACTGTCACTGAGATAGCTGGCTTGATGACTCCACTAGGGTGGTCCGCCGGCCGGCCATCACCACGAGTGGTTGGTCGATGAAATCACTAAAAGAAGATGGGGGTACAGACACCTTACCCTGTGATTCCTCTGTCTCCTCTGTATAATCGCTGGGGTGGTTCGCCGGTAGGCGCATCGCCACCGATGGAACTGCAACCTCTTCACTGGAAACTTCTGCATGCTGGGGCACAATAGACTTCAGTAACCGCACACCGCAACATTCACAGTAGGGCCACCATGTCAATGTCTCTCTAGAACAGCCGCACGTGGGGCTAAAACACTGTATGCCCATTTCTCCTTCCACCTCGACGGTCCTGAAGTCGAGGGGTCCCTGAGCCACGTTGGCTCCCTGAGCGTGGGCTTCTTGCAGGCAGGAGCATATGAAGAGAAGAGAATCTACTCCGGGCGCGCGCCAGGCCACATACACACTAGGGTGTATCCCTTGACAGTCTATCTCGGTTTCCTGCTCAGAAAGAAAATATTCCATGCCTACGACAATGCCTTCCTCCTCCTCCTGGTGAACAGAAGGGTCTAATGGCTGTTCACTGTGCTCATTCCCCCTGGTGGAATAAAGGAGGGGTGTGCTCTATCACTGAGTGGCTCTGGCTCTGCACTGAGTCACTCACATTACGGGGGCGGGGCTCTGGTTTTCCCGCCAGTCCCGGATGGTTTTCTGCAAAATCATTCTGCGCCTTGGGAGCGGTATCACGTGCACGCATCTCACTTGGAGGAAGTTGCCATGGCGCGGGGTCAGCGTATACTAAAGGGTAACCCTCAGGGGGACACCCGGGCATAAATAACGTGGACGGTGACTCGGACGGGCATATATCCCTCGATGATGACACGACAAAAAGCCGCGATCTCCACGGGGACGTGGAAGCTAGCTCTAAGTCTTTAAGAAGAGCGTGCTGCCATCCGGGGATTTTACGCATATGCTCATAGATCTCATCTTCAGATATATTGGCGGGAACGCCTTCTAAAGCCACCACACGGCGGGGACTAAGATTATTTATCCTCAAGGCCCAGGCGAGGACCTCGTGTCCGGACTTGACAACCATGGTGTACAAAAAAATAGGACTTGGACAATTTGAAAAAAAATGGAACAGGGCACCCCAGGTCTATCTCAGCAGCGCCTCCAAATGTAACGGTCATATCACCCCACCCAATCGTATATACCGCGTGAGTGCAGGAAACATGCAATATTACCAAGGGTGTGCGTGGTGCAATACCTGTTGGCTCACAGGAGGGCTGAGCTTCCGTCACGGGGAACCTGGGGTATAACCCAACACGATGGGTATTCACTTACACGATGCAGCGCCTCCACCTGCGATGGCTCCCACCAGAGGGGGAGTGGTTCCTCGCAGGACAATCAGTAATAATAACTTACACAGTGGGGTATAATAACTAATGGCTTTACTAACTCACATATCACACATTACACAACATCATAACCTTATGCTATAACCGTATCACCTTCTGCCCAATGTCTGGTGTTCCCACCCAGTGTCCGGTAATCCCCAATGTCCCGTACTCCTACGGAGATCGTGGGTGACTGCGCAGTCACTAAATTATCTGTTAGGCCTGTTGGTGCACTTATGTGGAAATACCTTCCGAGCACTCCGATGCTCTGGCCTGCGACACTCTTCTCAAAGGGTCAGACATGCGATGCCTCCGTCTGATCCTTTCCAGGTGATATTCTCCGTGGACCCCAACGTGGGTCCGAACTCCGTCACTGGAACCACAGCATCCGCTGAGTCCCTCTCTAACGATACAGCAACGTGACACACCCTGCACTATAGGCCGTCCCTATAACACAGCATCCTTAAGTGGTTTAAGGGTCAACTCCTAGGGCATTCGTGGTTGCCTATCCTATATAGGTAGGTCTTGTACCCACCCTACTCATAATACGGGCCCTGGGCCATGGCTCCCCGGATTGGCTACCGCTATGAACCCCCCCAGTTGCCTCGTACTACGCGCAACGCCGCCCTGGGCTATGGCTCCCCGGATTGGTTACCGCTATGAACCCCCCCAGTTGCCTCGTCACTCGCAACACGGACCCTGGGCTATGGCTCCCCGGACTGGTTACCGCTATGAACCCCCCAGCTGTCTCGTGCCACTAATTCACCTAAACGCCTGCCGCAACGCTCTGCAGACTAACACTCAGCCCCCCTTATCCCTTACTATTCCTCAGCTCTACTACCATGAGTGACAGGGTCCCTCTCTGAGACTATCCCTGGCAACACTCACTAACCTGGGGGATAAGGGCTAACTTGGACCTTAGGGCCGCTGGCCTAGTGCAGGGAGTCCCTGACTCCTGCACCCTACCTCCTTCCTTGGGCTCCTGACTCTGACTGAACTAACGTGCTCCAAGCCCGCCAAATGTATCCACTTGCTCCAGGACAATCCTTCAGCCCTATTGGCTCCTATGAGGCACCTGGTGCCTCCCTCGCTAAGCACTATGGGAATTGTAGTCCCTGGGCGCCTGTAATAACATTGGGGCTGCATGCGTGCCTTTCCTACACCTGCACTAACCCCTAATGGGCGCCGCAACCTCTCCCTGTCTATCCCTACTCTCGCGTGACCCTCTAAAGGCTGGCTGTATTCCCTACCTACTAACTGCGCATGCGCGACTAAGGGGCAATGGCGGCGCCCTGCCCGCCCGGCTCCGGGAGCGCCGGGAGCCCTGCGACGCGCGTGCGGCCTTAGCAACCGGCCGCACGCATCCCCAGCAACCCCCGAGCCGGGACCTGACTGCTCTCACCGGTTCGATCGCCGCGCGGGGCCGCCATTGGCCTCTGCGGCGCCCGCGATCAAACACCAGGTGAGGGGGGTGCTGCTCAGCAGGGGAGACCTGGCTACACATATTTTTAAGAGAACTCTACATTTGTGAAGCAAGTACAACAATAACCTTTTATTAACTCAATTTATACCTATCAATTAATTAAACTGTGACCCACCCTGATCTCCATTGTGCGTTTTTTCCTCTGGCAGAGAAGATGTGAGAAGAGATTCTACTGGCTAAACGGTAGTCACAAATCTGCAAAACGAATTTGCTTAGTAGAGTACAATGTACAGTACAACACCATTCTAACCTCAATATGCCTACTTTGCACTACAATGTAATTCCAACACACATCACTGCATGAGCAAGATTAGCTTTGAGTCCACATGCAAAGTAAAGTTTTCCTGTCATTCCCTCAAATACATTCTGGACAAGCTACCTACCTATCTCAACAAGCTCCTCACCTGTACCACCCAACTCTCAAATTGTCTTTGATGTAGCCATGCCACCTATGGCTAATAACCTGTCCTACTCCTGGCAGTAAGCCCCGGTACAAGCAGGCCTGCCAGCAGTCAATATGGGGTTTCCCCACTCACTGGTGCTGCACTTGAGTGAAAGGGGGAGGTGGTGACATCAGGCCTGAGCATGTCCAATCATGGGACATACCTTATGCCCTCTTCTTGGCTGTATTTAAAGGCGGTGCCACCCCACATTTAGCAGTGCCTCTACCCCCTTGAGAGAGACAGGTCACACAGCCAAAAGCCTGACTATTGGGCATTCTCTGGTCCTCTTCCCTCCGGAGGAGAGTGAGTGTGGACCATACATACTGCTGGAGGGGCAGGGAAGAACTGGGACTGCTGCGGATGCCCTTGGCCTGTAGTGAAGGTCCAGGGACCATCCTTCAGTGGGTAGCTGAGAGTGGGACTGCATTGGGCAGATGATTGCCATATACTGCTGTTGGTGTACAGATAATAAACCGTTCCTGTTATTATACCTCCGGCCTGGTGTATTGTATTGTATTGTATGTCTTTATTTATATAGCGCCATTAGTGTACATAGCGCTTCACAGTAGTAATACATGTGGTAATCAAATAAATAACAGATAATATAAATAACAGATCATGGGAATAAGTGCTTTAGACATAAAAGTAACATTTCGGAAGAGGAGTCCCTGCCCCGAGGAGCTTACAGTCTAATTGGTAGGTAGGTAGAACGTACAGAGACAGTAGGAGGGAGTTCTGGTAAGTGCGTCTGCAGGGGGCCAAGCTTTATGTATCGTGTTCAGAATATCCACAGTGCTATTCATATGCTTCTTTAAGCAAGTGTGTCTTAAGGTGGGTCTTAAAGGTGGATAGAGAGTGCTAGTCGGGTACTGAGGGGAAGGGCATTCCAGAGGTGTGGGGCAGTCAGTGAAAAAGGTTTAAGGCGGGAGAGGGCTTTAGATACAAAGGGGGTAGAAAGAAGACATCCTTGAGAAGAACGCAAGAGTCTGGATGGTGCATACCGAGAAATTAGGGATGAGATGTAAGGAGGGGCAGAAGAATGTAAAGCTTTAAAAGTGAGGAGAAGAATGGAGTGTGAGATGCGGGATTTGATCGGAAGCCAGGAGAGGGATTTCATGAGGGGAGATGCTGAGACAGATCTAGGAAAGAGTAGAGTGATTCTGGCAGCAGCATTTAGGATAGATTGTAGGGGAGACAGGTGAGAGGCAGGAAGGCCAGACAGCAGGAGGTTACAGTAATCAAGACGGGAGAGAATGAGGGCCTGAATCAGAGTTTTAGCAGTCGAACAACAGAGGAAAGGGCGTATCTTAGTTATATTGCGGAGGAAAAAGTGACAAGTTTTAGAAATGTTTTGAATGTGAGGGGCAAATGTGAGAGAGGAGTCGAGTGTGACCCCTAGGCAGCGTGCTGGGTGAATGATTGTAGTTCCAACAGTAATGTGGAAGGAGGTAGTAGGGCCAGGTTTGGGAGGAAGTATGAGGAGCTCTGTTTTAGCCATGTTGAGTTTAAGGCGGCGGAGGGCCATCCAGGATGATATAGCAGAGAGACATTCAGAAACTTTGGTTTGTACAGCAGGTGTAAGGTCAGGTGTTGAAAAGTATATTTGTGTGTCGTCGGCATAGAGGTGATAATTAAACCCAAAAGATGTTATTAGGTCACCTAGAGAGAGTGTGTACAGAGAAAAGAGAAGAGGTCCCAGGACAGAGCCCTGGGGTACCCCCACAGAGAGATCAATAGAGGAGGAGGAGGTGTTAGCAGAAGAGACACTAAAAGTACGATGGGAGAGGTAGGATGAGATCCAGGATAGAGCTTTGTTCCGAATACCTAGAGTATGGAGAATGTGGAGGAGAAGAGGGTGGTCCACTGTGTCAAATGCTGCAGAGAGGTAGAGTAATATGAGCAGAGTGTAATGACCTCTGTCTTTGGCAGCATGGAGGTCGTCAGTTATTTTAGTGAGGGCTGTTTTGGTGGAGTGAGCAGTGCGGAAGCCAGATTGTAGAGGGTCTAGGAGAGAATAGGTGTTGAGAAAATGGAGCAAGCGAGAGTATACAAGACGTTCAAGGAGTTTAGAGGCAAAAGGCAGGAGGGAGACAGGTCGATAGTTAGAAAGACAGGTAGGGTCAAGCTTGCTGTTTTTGAGTAATGGTATGACTGTTGCATGTTTGAAGGAGGATGTAAAGGTTCCAGAGCAGAGGGAGGAGTTAAAAATGTGTGTAAGCGTAGGGATTATAGTAGGAGCTAGAGGTTTTAGGAGATGGGAAGGAATGGGGTCAAGAGGGCAAGTGGTAGAGGGAGAAGAGGCGATCAACAGCGACACATCCTCCTCTGAGACAGTGGAAAAAGAGTCAAGGAAGGCAGGAGGAGAGTTAGGAAGAGGTGTAGGATGGGGGGAAGAAACAGAGGGGATGTTCTGCCGTATGGATTCTATCTTTTCCTTAAAATAGTCAGCAAAGTCCTGAGCGGAGATGGAGGAAGGAGAGGCAGCTGAGGGTGGTTTGAGTAGAGTATCAAAGACAGAGAACAGTCGGCGTGGGTTAGACTTGTGCATGTTGATTAGTGCAGAAAAGTAGGCTTGTTTAGCTTGCGAGAGGGCAGAGTTGAAACAGGATAGCATAAATTTGTAGTGAAGGAAGTCTGCGAGAGTGTGAGACTTCCTCCAGAGGCGTTCAGAGGAACGAGTGGAGGAACGCAGCATGCGTGTGTGGGAATTTAGCCAGGGTCTAGGGTTAGAAGAGCGAGGGCGGCAGAGAGAAAGCGGGGCATGTAGATCAAGAGACGAGGACAAGACAGAGTTGTACTTTCTGACCAGGTTGTCAGGGTCTGTAGCAGAGCTGAGAGAGGAGAGGGAGGAGCGTAATCTGGACTCAAAGTCAGGTAAGTGAATAGAGCGCAGGTTTCTGCAGAACCGGGGGGTAGATGGAGGTGGAGAAGGGGAGAAGCGAGATAAAGAGAATGAGATGAGATGATGGTCAGAGAGAGGAAAAGGGGAAATGGAGAAATCAGAGAGAGAGAAGTTTTTAGTGAAAACCAGGTCTAAGTAGTGGCCATCCTTGTGGGTGCTGGCTGCAGTCCACTGTTGAAGGCCAAAAGAAGAGGTAAGAGAAAGAAAGCGGGAAGCCCAAGAGAGAGAGGGGTCATCAATGTGGCAATTGAAGTCCCCAAGGAGAAGAACAGGGGAGTCTGAGGAGAGAAAGAAAGAGAGCCAGGATTCAAAGTGAGAGAGAAAGGCAGAAGGGGGATGAGTAGAGGTAGGTGGGCGATAGATGACCGCCACATGAACAGGGAGAGGAGAGAAGATCTGGACAGTGTGAGCCTCAAAGGAGGGAAAAGCAAGAGAGGGGGAAAAAGGAAGGGTTTGGTAATGGCAGAGAGAGGAGAGCAGGAGCCCCACGCCTCCACCTCTGCCATCAGGGCGTGGAGTGTGGGAGAAGGAAAGGCCACCATAGGAGAGGGCAGCTTCCAGAGCAGAGTCAGACTGAGTGAGCCAGGTCTCAGTTATAGCAAAGAGAAGCAGGGAGTGAGAGAGAAAGAAGTCATGTACAGAGAGGAACTTGTTAGAGAGGGAGTGTGTGATCTTACTGGGGGTAGAAGTTATCGGTTCTACCGTGGGAGATTATCTTCTGCTCCCTGCTTCTGTTATCTCTAACCGTTCTGAAATGTCTGTAAATTGAATGTATAACCTCTGTTCGTTTAATGTAACCATGTATTTATCCTCATAACTCTGTGCTCAGGGCATTGAGAGGTAACTCTCAATGTACCGTATTGGCCCAAATATTGAACGGCCTCACACATAATACGAACCTAAAGTTTTTAAGGTGTTCTACATGAAAAATATTAGGTGTTAGACTGCGCATATAATACGAGGACAGTTTTCGGAAAGACATTTTTAGGAAAAAAACACAGGACTATTTTCGGGCGAATACGGTACTACTTCCTGGTAAAAGAGCGAGGGGCCGCCATGACCATTGGACCAGGCTCCCTTCTCACTTTCTTGGCGTCCTCTGGCTGCTCTCCTTCCCGACTGGGTGCAGGTGTAGCAGAGGGCCATGCGGCGTTGGCAGCAGCATCACAACAGGCATTCCCTTCAGGTTCAGGGACCCGCGCTGGTCCAGAAGGCAGCATTACCTAGCGGGGCAGAAGCATTGGGTCTGGTCACAATGTTGAGGGGGATACTGTGAGGCTTGGGGACACAGGCAGCAGCCCCCTTCACAGGCAATCCAGCGACGGTTGCTAGTACAGGATGCACTGATGCAACTATTGGGGGCAGCGGCGGCATGGGGAGCAAGGGGTTCCCCATATATGGTGGTCGGCATTGCTCCAGTGGGTTCTGGGCAGGCCGTGGGGGAAGGGGGAGTCCCTTGGTGGTTGTGGCACCTGCGACTCACTGCTTGGCTCTGGCGGTAATACCAGCCGCTATGGTCAGAAGCGCGGGGGTGGATGTGTCAGTTATAGCGACAGATGTGGTTAGATTGGTGGACAGGGCATTCAAAGATGCATACACATCCTATGCCAGTCTTTTGGGTATCCTTCTGTTGAATGATATAAAAGATTTGGGAAGGGGATTATGTGGAGTTACTATGTTGCTCCCAGGCTACAGGGAACCGCTGGCGAGGTCATCTAAGAAAGGCAAAGCCAAGAAAGAGGACGTGGAGAGATGTTTTTTTCCACATAACTTTTCTAACTGGTCGCAGGCCTTTTCGTTCAGGAAGTTGTTGCCGGAGCATGTCGGGCTTTAGTGCGCAGTAGAATTGTGGGAATAGGGGACGGTCCAATAATGATCTTAGTACGGGCTTCCATTGCTCTGGATACATGGGGTGCTTATGCGGCAGCTAAGCCCGAATATCAGGGTTTAGCAGGGGATCTGGATTTGGATGTGTCAGAGGTGGGGACCGTATTGACGTTCGTTTTAACCTGAAAGGCCAGGGGCTTGCCAGTTGGGTCAAGAGGGCAGAGGTTAATGGGGTGTGACAGGGTGAAATAAGTTATTGATAATTATGCCTGGGAAACATACATCTGATTCCTTCATCCAGCACTCAGAAGGTTAACCCAGTAAGAATACTTGGCAATCATGAAGTAAGCTGAGACAGCTGACAACCAGCTTGATAAGGAGGCTACTGCTTGTAGTAGCTGACTGACAGATTACAGTGCTGTCCTGTGCAAGCTCCTATCCAGAAGAGTTGCCAAACCTCTCTCTAGGAACATAGATTCCTAAAAAAAGAAACAGTTAGGACTTTAATATTGTTCCATAACTATTGTGGTATAACTTTATGGGTTGGGAACTGGACAAAGCAAACTAGCCCGGTAGATAGGGCTTGGAATGTTTAGCAAGACCTCCCTATGGGGAGTAGGTGTTCTTTTTATGAGTTTTGTTTGTCTTTAAAGGGACGGTGTGCCCAAATGTTTATTTGTGTTGTGGAGAAATAAAACCACTCAACATTTGGTTTACCCTGAAAATGCACGTGTGGACTCTTGTCTGACCTCGCCAACAGGCCATCCAGCCACAAGGGGGTATCCTTCTTCTTAAAATTGAGCGTTAAGGAGGATCTTACTAAGACATTCGTAATCATGCAAGTGGTAGCGGATTTGATGAGGGGGGCAGTGTACAAAACAGCAGAAGGCCAGTGATATCATGGATTTTGGAGGATTTGGTTCAAGCTGCATGGCAGGTTTGTTACCCAGTTTTAAGTCCAGGCTCTTAAACATGGCCTTTACCTTGATCTTCTTAGCAGCGATGCGAGTGGGGGAATTAATTTGCGCATCACGACAAGGGGGGAGGCTTGCAGTTTGGGGTTGCAGCGGTTGCAGGCAGCTTGGCCCATGTCTAGCAGTTTGTTGCGGTCCGACAGGGTGCACTTGTCGGACATCAGCTTGGACTTGTTGAATGATGCATTGCAGGAGGGGTTGGGAAGGTCCTTTGCAGGTCTGGCGGTACGGGTTGAGTTTAAAAGGGTTAAATACACCAATTGGTGGCAGAAGTTGGGGGGTTAAGTGCTTGTCCTTGGACAAGACGGGATCTGTGCTGGTAAAGCCAGTGGGGCTGGGAGTGGCGAGTGGGCGGGGATAATTTAAACGTGACTTCCGGGAAACAACTTGTACTAACGGCCGGGTCACGTGGGCCCGGCTTGATGGTCATTGGGTCATCAGTTCAAGGGCTTTTGACCTTTCAGCTGTTGCGTGAGCACTCTGGCATGGATGGGCATTTATCCAATTACTTAATGTCTAAATAAAAAACTGCTGCCTTTGTACTTCCGTCGTTAATTGTTTGGGTAACGAGTAATGTGGGAGGTGAAGGGTCTCTGTCGTTAATTGTTTGGGTATCGAGTAATGTGGAAGGTGAAGGGTCTCTGTCGTTAATTGTTTGGGTAACGAGTAATGTGGAAGGTGGAGGGAACTTCCTTGCAGTCTCCCTGGTCATCTCCCTCCTGTGGACACAAATGGGGGGTATCAAGAGCCAATAAGAAGATGGGAGGTCATCTGCTGTAACTTCCTATTCGATTGTCATTTAAATCCCCTGGAAAAAAAACAGGAAGTAATGTTCAGTGGAATTGAGGCTTTAAAAATACCTATTTATTTTTTTTGTCATTCTGCACTTGGCTAAAGTGATTGCCCTGTGGCAACTTTCTTGATCAGGAAAATACATAGTCATGCATAATTTTAAGAGAACTCTACATTTCTGAAGCAAGTACACCAATAATCTTTTTTTTACCTCAATTTATTACCTGAGATCCGACTCCAAAAGACTGGTCACTGTTTAAAACACTCTAATGTGCCTCTCATAACTGGAAGAACCTACCAGAGACTCTCAAAGCCTTCTCCAGTATAAGTAATTTCAAGACTTCAGCTGTCTCAATTTTTTATCTTGTTGGTAAATGTTACTGTACATACTCCCATAAGCATATTTTATCTCTAACCATCCTAAAACGTCTGTAAATTGAATGTATAACCTCTGTTCATTTAACGTAACCATGTATTGTCACCATAACTGTGCCCAGGACATACTTGAAAACGAGAGGTAATTCTCAATGTATCACTTCCTGGTAAAACATTTAATAAACAAATAAATGCCCTCAATTACCATTGATTATCCTGAATATCCGACAGGTTAATCCTTATATTACTCTTCATCCCCCACTTGATAAGACACGATTCTGCTTTCACAAAACTGCATTGATTGAGAAATATGCCTCCATCATTAGGGGATAGGTTTGACAAGGAACACTATGTACTTTTATCAAGCAATTGAAGTACATTACCGCCCCACTGTTCCTATTACGCGTTTCGGAAACTTCTGAAAGGTGTTATTGAAAAACAGTTACTCGGAGCAGGTTATTTTTTTGTGCGACCTACTTCAGCTTCCTCTCTCTTTAATGCTGAGATACATTTGCACCACCAATAGGTAATTCTGCTACGAGGAGTGCAAGGCAAGTGTATCTTTTTGTAACGCTGAGCTGGTGGATAATATTCACGTCAGTTGCCATGAAATCGGGTGCTGAGAATTAACCAGACCCTGCTAACTGGTGGTCTTCCCATGTGTCGGGCATAGGAATATAGCAAGGCTCATAGTAAGTCTATGACAATGTGCTTCAATTAAATTGCTGTTTCACTGTTGAGGGCACAGTATGTCAGCCAGTTAATCTTGTGGTTTTGTATAATTTTGCGAACGCTTTTAATGTATGGCTATAGGTGAACAATGAGAGATGGCGTGAGAAAGTCTGTAACGGAGCATGAAAGTGACAGACAAACTCGTTACATAATGAGAACTAGATAGTTTTAAATATTAGTGGGAAAGGTTCTGGACATTGATCCTAAAGGAGAGAGATCACTAGGGTGAACGAAGAAGGCGGTGCACTGCCCCAAGAAGGACAAATATGGGCAGGAGAGCAAAGGCAAATCTAAAAAAACGTTATTAGCACATGACTTAAAAACGTGGTGTGACGGGATCTCTGAGACTTCTTACCCCAGTTGTCTCCGCTGTCCCGTTTGCTACCACCGATCGGTGCCGGCCATACACCTATGTGACCTATGATTTATTCAATTCAGCTACTAAGTGGGACTAAGCAAATGCTGCTGATGTTAAATATGTTCCGAGGCGGCTATATATAGGAGGAGGCACTTCACCCCATATTGCTTTTGATGAATATTTGAATTTGTTTTTGCATTGCACTTTACTTAATATCATTTGATCGGCTGGATTACGGTGCTGATGATCTTGTTTGCACCTATTTTTGCTATTTGTTTCCACCCACCATGATCACTAGGGTGAGACAGATTCCAGAAAAACAGGGTAAGGCGGAGAAAGAAATGTTAGGTTTATAGTAAAGTTAAAGAGAGGCTCCTATTCTTGAACAGAATGGACTCTATGTGAGCTGTTCTCTGATTTTAATATAAAGAAATCTACTTTGTACCTTTTCCAAGAGTCTGCCCTACTCGTTCATTATCCACCCTGCGTGAAGAGATGGCCAAACAAAGGAAAAGATGCCTTTAAGTGCCTCTGGTTAAGCACTGACATGTAAGAGTATATGTCCCCAGATTACGAAATAGCTTGTTCTTTTAACGTACGTGTGTCAGGTGGTTATCAGAGAAGCTTTGGAGAGGGGGTGTTTATGTTTATCACTGTTTCATTGTACATTTCCTTGTTTCTATTTTTATCAAATATGAACAGTTCTGTTTTTTTCCCCCCAGAGGTTATATTTTATTGAAGGGAAAGCATTCATATAACAGAGATGCGATCTCTACTACTACGGATCGGGTTTCTGCTGCTGCTGAGTTTTGGTGAGAAGTTCGGAAATACTTGTCTGAAACATGCTCAAAGACTCTGCTTTTCCTCTACTCTTCCTTCTGGTCCCACATGTAACCCTCACGGGGATAGAGTTTAGTCCTTATGGGCTACCTACTAGCAGGGCTGCTTTTCAGGGCAATACATACTGCACCTAAGCAAGAGAGAATAATTATGCCACTATATAAGATCTCACATTGAATATAGAGTATAGTTTTGTGCACCACTCCATAACAAAGACAATATGGAACTAGAAAAAGTGAAGAGCCACCAAATTAATATAGGGGATGGAAAAAATTCTCACCGTGTTGAATAGTCTGTAAGCAGTGGTTCAAGTGTGACCATTTATTTTTAATTTACTAATTTGCAGTTCAAGCAAGGTACAGTATCACTACTCTGTCACTTAACCCCTGCTTATAAGTCAAACAACAAGCCTATAAAACATGGCCCCTTTACATTAGTACTGCCTTGGATAACGGTTTAATTTTGGGGATTGTAGCATTACACATACAGCTTTGTTGCCCTGCAGCAGTTTTAAACTCTTTTATTATGGTGTCATTGTTGGTACTACAGGAGTAAGTTAACTCATATGTATTCTACCCCAGGTGCCGGATTTTGCAATGCTGAAGTAGATCAAGTCCCTCTTGTTTCTGCCATGACTGGGTCCAATGTCACATTAAGTTGCCTTTTTAAGCCTGGCTTGGTGTCATGGAGCAGAGTCACCCCGTACTGGCTGCTCCGGAAGCCTGATGGCACCGTTATCGAGTATATGCACCCTCCTCGGAGCAGATTCACAGGACGAGTACAGATCGGTAACCCAGCAGATCAGAATGACATGTCGATATCCATCTCCAACCTGCAACTCTCCGACACTGATGTATATGAATGTTTCATGTCATTGCTGCTTGGGTTGACCTCTAGCAGTAAGGCTGGACATGGGACCCTGCTCTATGTTCATGGTAAGGAAGTGTACAGTACAGGTACCAATGCAAAGCTTGATCTTTCACTTCTCAAGAAGCAATTGCTACAGACCGTTTACTAATAGGCCTGGTATATAGATACGGTAGATCCCATCAACACAAATGCAGTTAATTCCTGCACTGAAAAGGGGCATTTGCAGTTGGTTTCTGGCAGTAAAAGTGTTAAGAACAGAAATGATTTGCCGAAACCTCCAGCAATTTCACAAATGAAATAACCAAGGTGATTCAGTGGATTCACTACATGTTGTATTTCCATCAAATAACTAGTGATTTGAGCAGATTATTGCAGGATTTGGGTAAGGATTACTACAGTTACAGTATGTCATTTTATTTATTTTTAAATGTAAAATTGCCTTTAGCCTGACAACAATGCATCCACATTTTCCTGATTTGCATTCACTAGTAAAGTGTATGCAAAAGCCCAAACTTGACCTTAGTTTTAGTTCTAACCTAATTTGGCGAAGGCATCATCAAAATAATCTCTTACAGTATGTGCAACAAACTCCAGCAGAAAGCCCACTAGTTCTTTTATTTTTTTTATTTTGCTTCTAGACCTCCATTAATGATGCTTCCTCAGGGCTCATTGCAAAGAATAAAATGACATTTATTATAAAATGTCTTACCAGGAAATAATACATTAAGAGACGTCTCATTTTCAAGTCTGTCCTGGGACATGACTAAATTAAAAATAAAACTGATCAGGAATATGCGCCCCATGGGACAGTCACACTGTTCATCTATGTATGGACTGGGCATTTTTTTTAAATGCTGTTTTTGCTCCAGAAATCACAATGTCCGGAGAAGAACCTTTTCAGATATGATGGTTACCTGGTTATTTCTCTCTTTTTCCAAGGACCCATCCAAGTGGATCACATTGGCACAGAACTTACATGTCAAACTCAAGGGAAGATGGTGGAAAATATCAGCTTAATTTGGGAGACCGGAGATGGGAATCAACACAGTATGGAACGACAGAATCCAGATGGGCCATATTGGTCCAGCAATCTGACTGTCCAGTGTGATGATTACAAAGCCAAAGGGAACTTGACCTTCAATTGCCTGCTGCGACACAATTCTGGATACAACATCATTAATCAGAGTATAGAGGTTCCTTGCAAAGGTGGGTGTCTCTTCTTGTTACAAACCGAACAATCTTCTTTCATTATGGAATGCAACATTTTTTTGCATAGATATTCCCCGAAGGATAAAAAAATATATCTCGCCCTGTTTATGTTTCTCAAAAGGTTTATCTCTTACTGATGTTTGATTTAAAAAAAAAAATCCAGAAAAAAATAACATTCTGGCTCTATAAACTGCATAGAACAGATTAACTAAAGGTTGTAACACTAGTGTACAGGGTCCCATAAAACAAAGAATTGCTCATGCTTATTTCACAGAGCTACTGAGGAGCGGCTCAGTGAGTAAAGACACTGACTCTGATAATAAGGATACTGAGTGTAACGTAAGGGTTCAATTCCCAGTGTCAGCTCCTTGTGACCTTGAGCAAGTCCCTTTATCTCCCTGGTTTGAACCAAAATGCACTCCAGGAACCATAATCATAGATTGTAAGCTCTACGGGACAGGGACTGTAAACATTCCTTTGTGCTCTGAACACCGCACTATACTGTAATTGTGAAGTGTTTCTTCATTAAGCTTAATGTATGGATCCTAATAAAGCACCATGGCACAGATGTTACAGGGTAAAATGGGGTAAAATGTGTTTTATTTGGGAGATTGGGTGGTGACAAACTGTTTGCAAATCAGCACAATTTGCCAATTTCAAATTGAGATGGGTGGGAGCATTACAAAGCCAATGGGAGCTCTGAAGGACTGAACTTGGGAGCTTTGGAAGCCTGGTGCAGAGATATGAAGATTGCTAAGAATCCCGTAGAGATAGGAAGTATTGAATTATGGGCTATATAGTTCACAAGGGCTAACAATTCAGAGTTAATGTGTTGCAAACCCGATTGACAGATAAGCAGTAAGTCCCTTGAGTCCATAAGTGTCAATAAAGGTCACAAGAGTGGTTAATATTTTTACATCCTCCTCCATTAAATAAGGCTTCTGTTAGCCAATAAAAGAATAATTTTCAGTACTTCAAATATGCTTGGGTTTGGCTTTCCAATATATGTATATTTAACTAGAACGTTCTAGAATCTCAAACGTTGACCTCTGTGGGGAAAATGTACACATTAGTTACTTTCTGGTGTGGGAATATTTATAGTACCTTTCTCTCATTCCCACTTCTTTTATGTTCGCTCATTGTTCAGCTCTACTTATGTTTGGCAATGGCTTAATTGTTGGTGAGCCACTGTTCTTGAGATGGAGTGATAAAGAAAAGGAATAAGGGTAAGTTCTGCAGAGCCAGGCAAGAGTCATGTTTACACTGGTTCTTTCTGTATCTTGTCCAGGTATGCCTTCTGAACTCAGACAACCAGTCATTTTCTACACTGCTGTATTGGGGTCCTCATTCCTGATTCTTCTAATAGTATCCCTGCTATGTCTGAGGAAGAGGCAGCCAGGAAGACAGAGGAACAGGCAGAAAGTACTTTTACCGTTCTCTTCTATTTTCTAATGTTCGAGACACAACAACATTTCGACAAGAGGAACTATAAACACAAGAGCTGGCCTGTGGGGATTGATGTATAGCTGTTTAGATTTGGAGCAACACTTAATTGGATTCTTGTACCTGAAATGAGACACCTGATCCTGTTTATCCTGTAGTGGCCTCAGTGAAAGCAGAATTGATACTCTCCACCCATGTTATCAGTCCAGTTTTTTCTTAGCACATTGAATATATACAGAAATGCCCGCATTTTTAAAAATACCGCGGTGGCGGCCGCAGGAGACTAAAGGGGGCCGCCACCGCGGTATTTTTAAAAATGCGGGCAGGCGCGGCGTTTTTTCATCCGGATTCAGCACTGGGGACAGTAAGTCTTGTGACATCCGGTACATAAGAAAAGGTCCAATATAACTCCTTATTATCTACACTGTAGCTAGTAGAGATGTGCCAACATGCCAAGATTCGCTTTGCCCCTGTTTTGCTTGATTTAAAAAAAGTATTAATATTCACATGTTCGCTTGAAGTTTTTAGACAAAAAAGACTCAGCTGGAATTTTTTTTTTTGTGAAATTGACGAATAAATAAATACCTTTTGCCCAATGT
This sequence comes from Ascaphus truei, assembly GCF_040206685.1. Taxonomy (NCBI): domain Eukaryota; kingdom Metazoa; phylum Chordata; class Amphibia; order Anura; family Ascaphidae; genus Ascaphus; species Ascaphus truei. The sequence goes on from NC_134488.1 coordinate 125,832,151, forward strand.
TTGTTGATTTTTGTGACAAAACTGATCTGAGAAACTATGTGTTGGATTTTATTTTAGGAGAAGAATATATGCCAATCAATATAAATAAGCGTGCTACATAAACACTTCTGATCCTGAACATCTCCTTCTCCTAAGAGAACATTGAAAGTAAGGAAGATAATACAGGATCTACAGAGCCTCACACTTGGTGAAATATTTATTTATATGTAGTAGTGCGTTAGGTATTATGTCATCAGTCAGCAATAATGTTTTAACATTCTTAGCATTTATTTTTATCTCTGTTCTCTTCAGAGAAGAACATTTCAAAATGTGAAATACTCAATGTCACGTACACCACACCTGTGAACACATGACTTGTGTATGTAAACATTGTTAATACTTCCTGCTATCCTGCTAACTCAGAGATTCCTGCAAAGCCCTCAAAATGAGCAAAATCTCCTTAAAACCATTACACTATACCTCAATATGCTGCCACCACCAAGAATAATGTATGGTCTTTTATTGGGAGTTTTCAGTGCCCTGTTAACTGGAAAAATGTGTAATAAACACAAAAATTGAGCAAAATGTGTCTGAAAATGCAGTTAATCTCTTCTACACAGTAATAGGTACAATTAGAGCCAAACAACAGCATTTATTACATTCTAGATTTAAAATACAAAACGTACTATAGTGCATGTTTACAGAAAAAAGAGAAGTTAACATAGACATACTATAGATAAATGCAGACAGTTTCAGAAAGGAACGGGATATACAACAGAATCTAAATACATTCCCACATAACAATATTGGTCCCTCCAAAGAGGTTGTGTAATTGAAGTTATGAGAACTAACATGTTTATTGGAATAAAATACCTTTCTTGGTTGGATCTCAAAATAAAAAGGGTTTTTTATCCTCAAAATTTGCAATGGGACAGAATAAGCCCACCCTCCTCGGCGTGTCCTATTTTCCCTCTCATCCATCTCATGTGACATTTATGGCTGGAAGAGAAAAGTAATCAGAGTGTGAAATACCCTACAACTTCCTCCCCTTAACACAGAGAATAATGCTAACTACATCAATGTGTACGCCCTTAGGTGTGCTTAGTTGCTTTATGGTCTAAACAACTGAATAGAAAAGGCATTAAGGTATAGGGGTGCAGTTATACTCGGCATGTAGGGGAGGGAGGATTCTCTAACCTTTAACAATGATTATGAACAGAAGTCTCTATATGTAACGCCTGTATGCCCGCAGACCTGGCCAGTCCCCAGTACTGAGGTGGGTAAGGGTATAACACGCACCCACAGCAGTGAGGGCGTGCCCGGAGTGTGGTAATAGCGTTGCCGGGCCTGGTGAGTAAGGGTTAACATAATACTTGCTGAGTCCGGGGCACCAGAAGTCGGAAGGTAATGTCCAAGAGCCAGAGTCCAGGGGTTGGAGAGAGCAACTTAGTTATGTCCGAAAGCCAGGGTTCAAGGGCAGGAGAAGGCAGCATAGTCTGAGTCCAAAGCAGAGTTCAAGTTCAAACCAAGGGAATCCAAACAGGAGCAGGGACAGGAACCTGAGCTGAAACAGACAAGGGAGCTAGGCATAGACACTGCACACACAGGAGCTACAGGAAGCTATGCAGAGCAAGGACTGAGAGGAAGGAGTGGGGTTATATGGGAAGAAGGACCAATAGGGGTGAGGTGTGGAGCAGAGGTTAGAGTGGGTAATTGCAGGGATAGGTCAGTGAGAGGAGGGGAGGAGACAGGGAGGTCATCTAGGGTAATGACCTGCAACCTACGGGGGCGGAGCCAGTGCCTGGGGAGGGTTGGTAACTAGAGCGGGTGCGCGCGCCCTCTGTAACACTGTCACGCGCGCGCACCGCGCGAACACCAGAGCGTGGGGGAAGCATCGCCGAGGAGGTGCTCGGCTGGAGAGTCAGAGAGGAAGGAGGAGCGGAGAAACCAGGTAAGGAAAGATCTGGGGTAGGGAACAGGCTAGGATGACGGAGGCACGCCGAGGGGCACGAGTCCCCCGACGGGAGACCAGCGACTGGGAACGCGCGCACAGTGAGGGGACCGCGCGTGCGCGCAGACCGCGAGCCGGAACGTGTGGACCACACCGCGAGGGAACGAGTTAGGGAGGAAGGCAGAGATTGGGGACGCAAGGGAACGGAAGGGTTAGCCACCGGAGGACCCAAGGTGATGGGGACACGCTGGGAAGAGCGAGTCCCCCGATCGTTACACTATCATTCCAAGGGATGGAAAAGCTTCTACTACCACCACCACTGAACAAAAAGAATAGGGATAAACTAAGATTTTCCCTGATACAGTATTACCCTATGTAGAGAATAATCTAATAAAATGAGTACAGGTATCTGTTTTTACCACAGAAGAAAAAATGCTAATTATGAGGTTGCAATAGTGCGAGAAAAGGATGGAGTACTCGGTGTTGCGGGGAAAGCAAATGACTAGACAGAGGGAATTAGAGCTTATTAATATAAATATGAGAGATATTGATAAACAAATAAATATAAATGTGAAATGACAGAAAGCAAACAAGCACCGCTTGTATAAGAAAAAATGTATTACAATATAAAAAAGGTAATCATGCTCACTTACATGTGGGAAAACACCAGCAGGCGTGTGATAGCACGGGCACAAGGATTGTGCAGTGTAGAGAGGTCTCAGCTGATACCAGTTGGGGTATGCACAGCGAATCCTCCGGTCTCAGCATCCTGCACCAAACCCCGAAGTGACATCATGCACTATCGTGAGTTTTTGCCTTCGCTTTCTCGTCTGCTAGCAAGAGCTTCAGACAATCAGACCACCTCTCTCTCGATCCGCTCCTCCTCTTTGGTTCTGGTGTCCGCCAACAAACAGAGATTGGCCAAACAGCGTCTGGCTCCGTGCTAACACCAGGGTGCCTATCTCATAGCCCTACGCGTTTCACACACTCGGCTTCGTCACAGGAAATATAAATGTGTGAGCACTTCAATGATTGTTGCAAAGTTACGTATGCTCAGGTCCTGCTCCTTACATTTGGCACAGTCAGAAACTGAAACAAAGTTTGCTGTTCAGATATAACAGGTTATTCCTGGTAACTCTGGTGTGATATTCTGCAAAGAATATTCTGCTATAGAATACTATTAAAACTCTATAATGTGCTGTGTTATATCACAATATGTTTTGTTATCAGGGAAAAATGACGTCTGCTACATCTGTAAGCTTAGAGGCACATTGCTTCGTATATATTTATGGTATAAAGGAATGCTGCAGCACGAGGAAGCTATACATCATCAACATTATACAGTTAGTACAGTACCTTTGCAAAAAAAAATAGTATATAACTGTAGACACTAACACTAAGGGGTCTATTCTTTAGCCTTCATCAAAAAAATCGCTGAGCCGTTTAGGCCGCCAGTTCTCTGAGCGTTGCTATCACGGTATTCAGAAAAGCTTGATTACCTGTGATAGCAAAAGTCTCAAAACGGGCGAGAAGTCAGTGACGTGATGATCACCTTTCTCAAAAGGGCTTACCCGGCGATTTCTTTCAACTGCAGAGAGAGCTGAACAGAGAGAGACACCTCTCCCTGCGCATATCTTGCCAGCGATCTAAATATTTTAATATAAATTTTAATACTAGTGTAGATGAGCAAGGGGTCTCCGGAGCAGAACCACGTTAATTTCAGGTCCGGGGACCCTCTGCTTCCTGAGATCCTTAAAAAAAAAAAAAAAAAGAGGCGGGCACATGATACAGCATCCAATCGGATTGAAGCTGTACCGTTTGACCCTAAAATGTGATGTCACAGGCCATATAAAAGGCATGTAAGTCTCCTTTTAGTGGAAGATCTCGACAAGGCAACATCTGTTTGGATTTAACATGGGGTACTTTGGATTGAAAGAAAGAAGATGGAAGAAAAGAAAAAATAATTACAGAAGAAAATAGAAGATGGTAAAAGAAGATAAAAGAAAGAAGATTTGAGCCTGATGTGGACCTCAAGGAGGATGGAGATGGATTGCCGGTGATAACGTAGCGGGTCAAAAGCTTCCAGATACGCTGGGATTCGGATGGTGAAGACTTCTATAGGTAAGATAAATATTGAATGTATGCAATTGTATTTTTTCAGGTTTTTTCATTTATTTATTTTTATATTTGTGATTGCCCATTGACAGATAATATATTAATTTGTTAGGGTAAAGATAAATACAGTGACAGCCAATGCATTTTTTGGTAAATGCTTGCTTTCTATTGATTGTTATTAATTTGATTTCTATTTATTGTTTGGATTACATTGTTTTGAATTTGGATGACTTGGATTTAGTACATTTTAGGATTGGTTAGCGTTATAAAATAATTAATTGTTTTGTTGGCTAGTGCTTTTATTTCTTTAATTGATTGGTTGGCTAGTGGTTTTATTTATTTAATTGATTGGTGGGATAGGTGTTTATTTATTTGTATTCTTATGTTTTGGAATAACATAGCAGTAATTATTTTGCTGTTTTATGGATAGATTCATGTAATTGATGTGTAGTTGAGGCCGTTTAGTTCTTTTATTGTTGGGGGTTTAGGTGTTTATGTATTTCTTTTATTATTGTGTAATTTTGGCCTTAATGATTTGTATTAGGTTGACCATTGAGTGCTATAGTGGCTTATCATGCCCATATTATATGAGTATGATATACCACTGTGCCAATCAATAGAGAGAGGGTGGGTATAATGGGTCCGGGATGGGTGGTAGGCCTCATGGGTGGGTAGCGGGGGACAGGGGTTAACCCCTTAATTACTGTAGCGATTATTAACCACTAAGGTGATTAAGGGGTTAGGGACCATTAGATTGTATTCTTTTCTTGTACTCTTGCTGGCAAAAGAGGACATGGACCTGGAGTATGTTGACGAGGACACCCTTCATGATGGTAAGGGTAAGTAGAAAGTTGTATTTACTTTAAGCTAGATGCCTAATGTTTGATTTTAAAATGGGCAAATGCACTATTATCCATATGGGGATAATAGTAATTTTGCCCATTACTTTACTGTATGTGTTGTGGGGGGTTGTTGGGGGTAGTGGTTGTGGGTTGTAGGGCTGTTGTGTGTATTTTTGTCTTCCTCGTTACCAGAGCCGGCTACGTAACTCGACCACCCCTGTCTTCTGTCTGCCTCGACCTCTGCATTCCCACCAACTACGCAACTCTGTTGCCAGCCCTGACCTTTGGCTTATGCCTCACTACTCTATCAGGACTCTGTACTTCGGTTCAGGTCGTTTTTTTCATATTCCTACCTCAGCCCTGCGGGTTCGTTTCCTGCTTGAGACAAGCATCGTTACACTTTGGTAGACATAGGTTATTTCTTCATAGGGAGGATGATAGTGGGTTCCAAAACCCTTTTTTTTTACTCTGTACGCACATACCAATATCCAGTACTGTTGCACCTTTCTCTCTCCCTCCCTGCTCGATGACCTAACTCCATATCAAGGATATTTCCTCTCAACTGACCTATTTCTGGTTACCTTCTTTATGGACTTTATGTAAGAGAAAAAAGGCAACTGAATCCCCAAAAATGGTGCTATCAAAATCCTGGACAAGCACTGTAGGTAATGAGAGAAGGCTGTAAAACCCTTGAAGTAGATGTTTTGACTCTATGGAAAGAGTGTTTCTGCCTTATAAGGAGTGGGATAGGAGCATTCACTGAGTGGAACCAGAATGCAGATGAGATGAGAAGGAAATAGAAACCAATGGCCCCAGGCACAGCGTCGTTGGTACGCTCCGACACCAACTCACACCCAAATGCTGGTCTCGTAAACACTTCAATTCCCAATCTGACTAGGTATTGGCCGGTAATGGCATTGAAACCATAGCAGTAAACAGTGCAGTTCATAATTGTACTCACTGCCCCGTTCTACAAGTGTAACCGTCTGTTCATCCAGGTGGGCATCAATCTTAGCAAGGTAAGTAACAAAAAAGGAGGAGAGAGCACTGCAAAAAGGTAGGAGAACTGGAGACAAGTGGTTCAATATTTGATAAAGGGCCAAATGCCGCGGGAAACATAGGATTTGCTTTTACCTTGTTTGTCGGCTTGATGCTAAATAAATAATTTTTTATCCATTTGCCTCCAGATCTCCTACTTTTTGCAGTGCTCTCTATCCTCCTCCTTTTTTGTCAGACTGTTTATTTATATGGCTTTCTCTGGCTGGAGCGATCTGCCCCGTAGCATCTCTATACACTGTATAAATTAGCAACACAGGGAGCACAGTATCTACCAAATTAATTTGCAACATCTTTATTGATACATTTTACTAGCAGGGCCGTCCAAACGATGCTGTGATTGTTAGAAGCCTGTACTACTTATTTACAGATGTACTAAAGCAGTCGCAGCATCGAAGGATTAACTCTGGGTGGGGTCCCATTAAGAAGCATGGACCCTCCGCAGCTCCATGGACCCACCACAGTAGACACTGTGCCCAGCACCGCAGACTCTTGCTTGTTCATCCGTGATGCAGAGGACAATAAGTTTTGCTACATCTCTACGTACACTTAATCTTGTCTTTATTTGAAGATACTCTTGTCTTGTAATGCCCTGTGATGGAAACAATCTCCTTCTTACTTTCGGTCTGGGAATCCATTGAGACACTATCTCTCCTCCTGACAAAGGGTATTCCATAAAAAGAAATGGTGTCTATATCAGCAAATAAACCAGTGAAGCTGGATTCCCGTATATGGAAACTTCTCTGGTATTTGTGAGGATTATCACCATCCTATACCCGCACCAGCATTATAGTTACCAACTACTGAAATTAGTGTTGCCTTTACCATCTTGCTTCATATGTATCTCACGTGCCTTTAACATTTTGTAGGTGGTAACCTGTATAATGCCTTTAGTAAAAGTTTGGTGAGCTATACATTTGTTTCCTTGTTATCAGAGGTCACCTTCAAATGATCTCAAACACACTTTTCCATAATTTCACCAACAGGTGGATTTATACACATGTACACTGGGGTACATGAGACAGGACGTATCATTTTGACTAAACCTTGTTTTAATTCCCAGACCTGGACTCATTTCAACAGCAGTGAGACTATGAAATAATTCCAGATCAATTGGAGACGGAATAAATTGAAATAACTGCAAAACTGGGATAATACCCTATTTATAAGAGAAAAAGGGGATGCCATTAAAAAAATTGGCGGTTTTCTTTTCAGAAACCTGTGACAAAGTTGAGGCATTAGGGGGTCTGGCATAACAACATAACAGCATTTAGGATGAAGCCATTTTGTGTGAATATTTCAATCCGCCATCTTGTCTTGTCTCTGTGAGTCTTAATTTCTGTGTTTCATTTCTGTATAAACAAATGTGTGAAGCAGAGAATGGAATGTTTTCGCTCTTAGCTGACTTTATTGATCCTTCCTCATCCAATCAGCGTCAAATTGAAAGTGTAAACAGGCCAAAGGTTGTGAGAACCCGTGATATAAGCTACAGAGAAAACTGTTTCTCACACAGTGTGCCAAGTGGCAGAACTGACATCATATTTAACCCCATAATGATTTTTAGCTGACAGACAGTTATCCAGTATTTTTATGTATTACAAAATGACATCAGCTTTAGTATTGTTATGTATTACAAAATGACTTCAGCTTTAGTATTTTTATGTATTACAAAATGAGGTAATATTTAGTGACGTGCAAGCTCCCCCATAAAGGGGTGGAGCTTTAGGATTTAGGGTATAAATATATGGCATACCGTATTATTGTTAGAGAGCTTTTGTTTTGAAGCTGTCTCCGTTGTGCACTTGACTTAAATTAATTCACGTGTTATTCTGTTTCAAAATAACCTCAGACTGTGTTTTTTATTTACGTTTTTCTCAGATGGCGCATTCCGAAATAGGGACTCAATATCATCGGAATCGAGCACCCGGATGAATCACTCCTCCATCACTCAAATCTGAGCTCACATATGAATCAAGGTAAGGCTACCTGCATTTTTAGACAAACAGCCTGATTAAATTGTTTTGAGTGGTGCGTGGAGCTGATTTTTGAACGGTGTCTTATCTGATGTGACGAGTAAGAATCCCTAGCAGTTTCACGTGAATTTATTATTCTCTGTTCCTGTATTCATTTTAAAGAATAAGAGTTGTTAAGAGTTGTTAGGGGCTAAGGTAAGAGTCCCGTTAAAAGTTTTGGTGTTTTAGTGATGAAGGTGAGTGTTTGTGTGCTTAAAGGGATTGTTTTCTGACCGTCCTGGGTTGTGATAAATATTTTTGTTGTCTGAGCAGGACGGGTCCCTGATTGTACATTTGCTCTGTTTTAGCATTTACATACCAAGTGAATTCATGGATATTTGGTTAGAAAGTCTTATCTGTATCCATGTTATAAAAGTAAAAGGTTTATCAGGACTGGGTTGGACCCGCTGAAGTGATTCAAGTTTTTCTTTGGTATAGTTATGATGAGAAAATGTGATTGGGGAACAGTCTTGTGACAGGTCCTTATTTGCATATTTACACTATTCAGAACAATAACATGCCAAAAGAGTTGTACGTAATCAGCTTGCGTTGATTATTGTAACGCTAAATTGTACAGGTCAATTAACAGTTGATTGCTGTAGAAGAAGTATTCTACAGGTCAATTAAATTTGAGTTCTGTAACCGAAGAAGTATTGTACAGGTCAATTAAATTTGATTTCTGTAACAGGGGAATAATGGGAAACCAAAAATTCTCAAAGGATTGTGTGTCTGCAGACGAAAATAATAAAGAATGAATACAGAGAACGAAAAGAGACAATATAAATATATTTTGTTGGCCAGAGAATGGCACTGTTTGTACTATTATCAACTAATTGCGCATATGTTTAAATGAAAGAGGGTTTTTTTTCTGTGGGATTGATAAGCTCAGGGAGCGCCGTCTCGTGTGTTTTTAAATCCCACAGGGAAACATACCTTACTTTAATATGGGTCAAAAGAATTCTGTTGAGGGACAGAAGGGTCCCGTTGCATTTATTTTTACCATTGCTAGGACAGAAGTTAATATAATAACAAGTGAAAAAGAAAGTGAATTGGAAAGAAATAGTGAATTTGCCGATAGATAATCAAGGCATACGATGGCGTTGAGGATGTAGATATTGAGGGTTATTTTTATGAAAGGTTATATGCAGAAATTGGGATACAATTAGAGACTGTGTATATTGTTTGGAAGGGACAGAAAGTGTTTGGAAGGGACAGAAATTGTTTGGAAGGGACAGAAATTGTTTGGAAGGGACAGAAAGTGTTATAAGTGTAAAAAGGTAGGACATGTTGCCAGTAATTGCAGAGCAGCCCTAAGAGAGAGAGTAGAAGAAAAAGAATGGAATTTAAAAGGTTTGTTCGTACTGGCCACACGAATGGGTCTTTTAAACCAGAAAATATTCTTTTTCCTTCTGTTCTAATGGCAACTAGAAAGAGAATCAGAATAACAGCAGCACAGACCATGCCAAAAAAAAACCCCTTTTCTCCAAAGGAATGTGCAAAAGATACGAAAAGTTAACTCAAAAGCTCCGGAGCATTAAAAAAAAAAAAAAAAAAAAAAATTAGTTTTAAAAGCAGGTTATTTAGATGAGAAGCTGATTCGCTGTGTAGGAGAGAAGTTTGTGTCTATGTTCTTTGTGTGTCCGTATTGTGGTTTCTGTATTGTGTGTAAACCAGTAAAAACACATCAATTGCATTTCTATAGGATTAGGATATGTTGCAAAGAGATTTTAAGCTCGCACGTATTGTTTAAATTATATATGGTGTGTTCATAAGTTGATCTAACCTCAGTTTAGTTCATTGTCCCATTTTTATTTTTGAGAGGCCATATTTTTATTTTTGAGAGGCCATATTTTTATTTTTGAGAGGTTATATTTTTATTTTAGAGAGGCCATACATTTTTTCGGTTTTATTGCTGTGGAGAGAGCTCCATTTTCAACTTTGAGCTGAAGTGTCAATCCAGTAATTAATATTTAGAAGAAACTGTTTTGTTATCTGCTTTGCACTCTCAAGGTCTTTTTTGGCGAAACGCCTGGGCTGGCAAATTGCCCAAGATAAGCAAGCTCTGAAATTTTTCTCTGAGTGTCTTTAAAAACATAACGCTGTCAGTGTGTTCGGCACTGTCAAAAGAGCTCATATTACAAGAAATTTAGTGTGAAGTCCTATACAAAAGCATTTGACTATTATCTGAATATGTGATGTATTTTATAACTTCTATTGTGTGAAAAAAGGTGAATAACAGGCGCGAACAACTTAATGAAAGGTGAACATAATAATATATGTTAAAGTGATGAAAATGAATGTATTATCCAAACACCCAGCTCAAAAAACCTCACTGGTGGGACCTGTTTCACGGGTTCCAAGGTTAAGGAATTTCTCAAAACATCCAGGGGGAGCATATATGGGATTAAAAGAACAAAATACACAAATTTAAGTGCAGACGTTTTTAAACAAGTGGAATTATTAGGCAGCGTCTTGTCTCGTATAGTTGCTCTACTCACAGACTTAAGAGTTAATAAAGGCAGTTGGCAAATTGGGTTGCCACCCATGTAGGTAACTGTGCACCGGAGTTACTCCTGACGAAGCCGAGAACAGTTCCTGGTAGCTGGGCGAAACGCGTTGAGTGGACCAATTTTGGGCTTGGAGGCGACCCGTAGAAAACCAACCCTGCAGCCGTGACGTCACACATCCAGACGGGCGCATAGAGGGAAGCTCCGATTCGGGACACAGAGCCGTGGAAGCCAGCAAAAGATCTAAGGGAGGCGGTGAGCTGTTCGGGACACCTCCAATTCACCTTGTGTGATACATGCTTTTATTTTATTAGCACATTGTAAGTGCGCATTTTTTACCCTTATTTTATACATAAAGTTTACCAATTGATCGCACTATGTAGCTTTCTCTCTCATTTTACATGCGTACTTTGCTGACGGAGAATTCGATAGGGGGTCCGGTGCACAGTTACCTACATGGGTGGCAACCCAATTTGCCAACTGCCTTTATTAACTCTTAAGTCCTGTGAGTAGAGCAACTATACGAGCCAAGACGCTGCGTAATAATTCCACTTGTTTAAAAACGTCTGCACTTAAATTTGTGTATTTTATAACTTCTAACCATTTATTTTTCCATAGGTGTTCTATTTTATAATAAGCAGTAGTTAAAGTTAAAATCACTGTATAATATATAATTCTAAGTCTGCTGATTAAGCAAACAACATTCTAGTTGCTAATTTATTATTGATTTGTAGAATTTTTTGCCAGAAAATGGTGCACTGGGAGTCACCTCTCGTTTTTGGATATGTTCTAGGTATAGAGTTAAAGGACAGGTGATGCATAGTTGCAAATACAGTTACATAAGTGAGCAGGGTATATATTATATGCAAGGCATTTCATATTTTTAGCAGAATAGTTACAATGGAGTGTTTGGGGTGGAGGCCAGACTGGAATTGGCTAGGGGCATTTGTCTTAGTATAGTAATTGTTTAATTGGGAGTAAACACATTTTTGTCCATGACTTTGGATAGTATCGTAGTGTATGACTTTATTTATATATATATAGCGTCAAAAATGTACTCAGCACTTCACAAAGAATACAGTAGAGGGAATTATAATAGAATAGTAAGTGCAGCAAAATCAGACAATAGGAAAGGAAATCCCTGCCCTTAAGAGCTTACAATCTAAGGTTTGAGGGGAATTTACAGAGATAGCAGGTGAGGAAATAAGTGCTGTAGATAGCAGTGCTTGGCCACAATGGGTGTAGGAGTGACTGTGTGTGGAAAAATAGCCATGAATGCAGGCTATTGGGATGTTTAATTTGTGGGGCAAGTTTTAAGGTTAGTTAGTATTTAATGAAAAGGTTGATACCATTTGCATCGGAGGAGATTACAATGAGGCATGAATGAGAGCAAGTGTGTATTGGGAGAAGAGATATTGGTCTATAGTTTGAGACAGTGTTTTTGTCCCCACTTTTGAAGATTGGGACAGCTCTGGTAGTTTTCCAGGTCTTAGGGATATGGCCTGTAGACAGGATAGAGTTGATTATGGAAGCAATTGGTTTGACAATGGATGAGGCCCAAAGTCTTAGGAACTTAGATTGTAGTACAGTCAAGTCCACATTAGCTGCTTAGTTTTAAATATGAGGAGCATTAATAGGAGATACCTCTGTCTATATGCGTATGTTAAGACAGTAGTAAACACATTGATACAAGAATTTATTCCTAGGTATAAATTATCTCCCAATGAGACACTTATGGGATGACTTATCAGTAGTTCAAAGGAACAAATTAAGGACCATCTATTGGTAATAAAACAATTAACAAGTATTGTATGCCACTAATACATTTTTTGAGTCTCTCTAGGCAAAGTTGAAAGTGCACCTACTCGAGAAGGGGTTAATACTTAAATATTTCCTACGAAAGCATGCTCTTCATCCCAGATGAAAAGGCCTATACTAACCACCAATACAGCAATTAAAGTGGCAGAGTTCTTTCCCTGGGCCCAAAGTACAGTAAAGCTCGTTCCAGCTCCACCAAAGACCAAAAGTCACCTAAAGCACAGCCGTATCAAGTTAACGTTTTGACGAGACATAAACTTTGACTGTTAACCAAAGAGGAAAATAAGATACCAGGCAGAGGCCTGATCTTATCAGGAACATTTCATTTTATCAAAGACTCAAAACATTCTATTTTTTCAGAGACTCAATATTCCTGATTTCTATCAGAACATTTCATTTTTCAGAGACTCAATATTTTTATTCTTTAGAGTGTGTTTAAGTTAGAAATTTAAGGTGTATGTACAATTGAGCCTTGATGGGAGGATTGGTTTCCTGGAAGCGCGGCTTGTGAAAGCTCTTGTATGTGTTTTGGCAATACTCATCACTCTCTATGTATGTGTCATATGCAGCAAAAATTTGATCCAGAAGTGTGTTGCACCTCCACCGAAAGGAGGGGGTCACCCAGGGGCGTGTGTCAGCCACAAGGAAAGGATCATAAGTCAGCCATTTTGACCCATCGCAGACATCGTCTGTTCTGATATTCTGAGTGAATGATGTATATAATGCGTGCAGGGGTGAGGATCATGCATTTTGCTTCCACAGATACAAAACCCCTTCAATTCTCAGTAATAGCTGAAAATATATGATGATAGAGATAGATGCCATTTCTTTTATCTAGCAACTGCATATCCAAAGAAAGGTTGCTTGCATAAAATAAGGTTTTTAGTATTATGTGTATAATTTCTGTATTTTCCCATTTTTTAAGGGAACCTCTTTAAAGGGTGTATCACACACTAGGAACAATAATCAATTTATAGGTCAAGTGTCTCCACCAACCAATGAAACCTGTGTAAAAATGTATGTTCAGTCAGATAACAATTTACAGGAAGGATGTGGACTTAATTTTGCAGTTTTTAATTTCATCATTAAACCAAGAACAGGGTCAGATCAGGCTTATGGCCTTACAAAACAGAATGGCTTTAGATTACATTTTAGCATCAAAAGGAGGTGTATGTGCCCTAATTAAAGAACAATGTTGTGTTTTCATCCAAGATCAGAGTGGCAAGGTACAACATGAGTTAGATAAGATAGAAGAAATTCAAGAAAGACTTAGGAAGGAAGGTGACACAGACTGGGACCCTTTGGGGCTGACTGGATTGGTTGGATCACTAGGAGCGATATTTTTGAATGCGGTAATGTGTGTGATTGTGATACTCGTTGTCATCTATGTTTGTGTTACGTTTGTCAAAGGCATGATCCACAAATGTGCCACCCCCTCTGCAGACATAATGCCATTGTTTGCAGAACCAATCTACAGCAGTCCCTTGAAGAAAGAAGAGGCCAAGTACAATGTTCTAACTCTGGAAAAGAATTTGGTTGCAACGCCATACGAGACTATGACTACATTTAGCAGGCACCCTCGTGCACTGTCCTATACCCTCAAGTATCATTATGAGATGATGGAGCACCCTTATGCCTCCCAACGTGTTTCTGGACTAAAATCATACCAATAATTCTCAAAAAACAATGTTTTAAAGAATCAGAGGAGAGACTGACAACGTTGAGACATTAGGGGGTCTGGCATAACAATATAACAGCATTTAGGATTAAGCCATTTTGTGTGAATATTTCAATCCGCCATCTTGTCTTGTCTCTGTGAGTCTTAATTTCTGTGTTTCATTTCTGTATAAACAAATGTGTGAAGCAGAGAATGGAATATTTTCGCTCTTAGCTGACTTTATTGATCCTTCCTCATCCAATCAGCGTCAAATTGAAAGTGTAAACAGGCCAAAGGTTGTGAGAACCCGTGAGATAAGCTACAGAGAAAACTGTTTCTCACACAGTGTGCCAAGTGGCAGATTAGGGTATAAATATATGGCATACCGTGTTATTGTTAGAGAGCTTTTGTTTTGAAGCTGTCTCCGTTGTGCACTTGACTTGAATAAATTCACGTGTTATTCTGTTTCAAAATAACCTCAGACTGTGTTTTTTATTTACGTTTTTCTCACCTGATGCGATTCTTATGACCCGGTTTTGTAGTCCGGAGACATTAGTAAATAACCCCAATGTTTTAATCTCCTGATAAGGGTAATTTGGCAGAAATTATTTTAAACATAGTAAGAGATGGAAAATAAAGTGATGATCCTAGATGCAAGTCTTGGTGCATTTCATCACAAGATGTTCAGTGGGTAACTCCCACTTATATCTCTGCCTGTAACCAGCCACCCGATCACAAGATTGGGCAAAGCAGGGGAAATACTTGTGTTCATTGCTGCTTAAAGTCACAGGATAGAAATGTCTCTCTCAGCGGCACTGGCCTCATTGATGCATTTCCAAATGTCAATAGAAGTAAATACATCAAGAACTAATCACTAACAACTTCTCTTCTTTTAATTTTCAAAACATTATTGGCTACACAGTTAAATTAAGGAAACAGGGCTCAAAATAATCAGGTCTCAATCAATCAGTTGCAATAACCTGGGGTCATATTGGCTGATTTTACAGTGAGAATATGAAACACAAGCTACAGTACAGTACCACTGATTCATAAAGTCCCCTGAACACTGATATGCCGTGTAACAGGATAAATACATTCATGTCAAATTCCACTAAACTTGGCAAAATATTTCTAGAAGTGTTAATCATTTTCTGTGGTACTTTTTGATTTGAATATATATTTTAATTGTTTATTGTGCCTGTCATTTTGTAAGGACATCATTAAGGGTTAACTGCTTTACTGTATATTGTCCTTATTAAAGAGTCCCATAGTAGAAGTGCAGGAACAGTGAGTTGATGGGAGTGACTCTCTCTCTCTTTGTTTCTCTCTGTCTCTCTCTCTCTGTTGCTCTCTCTCTCTCTCTGTGTTGCTCTCTGTCTCTCTCTCTGCCTCTCTCTTTGCCTCTCTCTCTGTCTCTCTCTCTCTCTCATTTCAGCATTAACCACTTCCTATGGATAATAAGAGCTGACAGCTCGTAAACCCTAATGCTGTTCACACCTCCACATCCTCCCCATGGTCAACACAGCAGGGCTTTAAATTAGCTTCCCTGCCGCAGAGTGGCACCGCTCCTTCAAGCTTTGTATGTCCCCCACCCACGACTAAAGATTCATTTAGTCCGCTCACCTAATACATAAGATATAGTTGATAGTATATGAGGATTGGAGGAGAATTATGTAATTTGAAACAAAATTGATCCAAGAAGGATCAGAAAGATCCTCCTTCTTGGATCCATTTCGTTTCAAATTGCGTGTCATTACTCCCACTCTTTCAAGGAGAAAGATTTCAAACTGATTGTAGTGTCTAGCCTTAAGCACGTACTTAGAGAAATGACTGAGGTAGACAAGATGTCACGTGGCTCTAAGGAACCATCTTGGAAAGTAGATAAGATATTACCTGCATGTAGAAAAAAAGCCATATGCAGTTCCTGAGTCCAAGCAATAAATACTCTGTTATGCTAAATAAATAAGTTTTATTCATACTTATGTAGCCAGGTCCCCCAGACTGACCCTCACCTCCGTTGTGGTGAGAGAGTCAGGGAAGGTTGCAGGGAGCGCTGCGGTGCACCGGAGGCTCCACGGCGGCCCGAGCATCCGGGGCGCCGCCATTTCTGTATTCGCGCATGTGCAGTATTCACGTAGGCGACGGCGACACCAGAGAGGTCGAGCATGCGCAGTAAGTGGTTGCGCGAGCGCGCGAAGCACTGACCAACCAGAGGAGGTTTAGAGTAGGGAACTACAAGTCCCATGAGCCTCAGCAGGACCAGGTGATGGCCGGGAGCCAATAGGGAGAAGAGACTGAGCAGGGAGAGGCTAGGAGGTTGCACAGGGGAGCACGTTGGGCAGAGAAGATCGGGAGGGGGCGAGGAAGGAGCTCAGTGTGTACAGTGGAAAGTAGCCTCTACACTAGGCCCTTATACCCCCAGGCCCAGATAGGCCATGAGTCACAGTCAGTCAGAGTTAATGTAGGGACAGGCCCTAGCATAGGAAGCTGTCACGTTAGTGAGTGAAGCTGCTAAAGACACAGAGACTGTCACAGTACCATCCCAGAGGTTTGGGACCAGACCTCTTCAGGCATATCATCAGCCATCCAAGTGGGATCGCCCCGGAATGTATCACGGGCAGCTCCGCGTCGTCGGATCCTTTGTGAAGTCTGTTTGCGGGCCCGAGCGCAGGAGCGCTCAGCAGGTAACATTCGTAAAGTGCACCAACTATAACATTGCTCATATTAGTGGCTGCGCAGTCACAAACCTACACACTTATCTTTGGGGGTTCATGTTACGGGGTGCTGGACACTGGGTGGGAGCACGGTGGAAGGTCGCGTACTGCGAGACGCGTTAACTAATGTGTCTCCTTAGGGAGAAATGCTGATGGGTTATGATACATATATGCATGGTTATGGTTACCTATAGTAAAGCTAAGTTTCTTTTACATGCTGTGTGAGTAGTATTGTGTTATTGTCCTGCGAGGCACAACTCCCGCTATGCTGGGAGCCATCGCAGGTGGAGGCGCTGCATCTGATAAGATATAATCCATACATATACATTGCCCCAGGCTCTCCGTGGCAGAGGCTTAGGCCTTGCGAGCCAACAGGTTATACAGCATTTGTAGTTACACTGTATTCAGTAGGAAACAGGGCTACACATGTGTCTAGCAAGTGTCTTTTATAATCTTAGATTTCCAGCATCATCCACCTCTTTGATTCCTGCGTTACCATCCATTACACCTAAGAGGAGTTCTTGCGCTTTCTGTGTTCCCCCAATTCTGCTGTGGCAAGCCTCTCTACACGGCAAGTCAGTGCTGGAAACTGGGCTTCCTCAGAAGTCAGGCCCAACATCCCCATCCAAGAAGGGCCAGCGCGGCACCAGAGTCCTGCGTTCACCCCCACGGTAAGTGTATGTGTAGGGGATACTGTGTGAATGTATGGTTTTATTAGCGGGTATTGTATGTAGGAGAACGTGCGGGTATTGTGTGTGTGTAGGTTTTTTTAGGGGTATTGTGTGTGGAAGGGTGTAGGGGTATTGTGTGTGTGTAGGGTTTTTTTGTGGTGGGGATTGTATGTGTGCGCGTTTGTTTGTAAATACACTGTAGATATAAATAGAGGGGTGTGAGAGAGTGAGAAGGTGTGTAAGAAAACCTGCTCTCCAATCACATTGAAAGAGAGGAATGTAGAGCAGGAGATGCCCCAGTCTTTTCAGTCTTCACTTGTGAAGTTGTCAGAGTGAGAACCGCAGTGATCTCTTCTTCTTTGGAAAGACAGCGCAATAAACACAGGTATTTGTTTAAAATAATTATTGCACATTAGACAATCCCTTTGCTGCCAGAGGGGTCTGCCACTGGGCATGTAATATGACATGTTAATATGTCAGCAGAACATACAGATAAATTGGGTCAGGGTGTGCTGGGGTAATGGATTTTGCTGTCTATGCCGATTAACTAAAATAAAAAGTTCAACTAGACGAGACAACGAGTATTCTAAAACGTGCCTTAAACTTGCCTTAAACTAGCCAGGTACATGCTGGGTACATGCTGGGTACATGCTGGGTACATGCTGAGTACATGCTGGGTACATGCTGGGCACATGCTGACACATTTCAGTGACATTTCTGCAGAAGCTAATGGCCTATCAGCTTAACACAGCAGGGGTCCCCGGCAGTCCCATTCAGTTTCAAAGAGACTGCTAGGGACCCCCGCTGTTAATCCGATGGCCATTAGTCTCTGCAGAAATGTCACTGTCTCTGCAGAAATGTCTTTCAGCATGTACCCATCATGTACCCAGCATGTACCCAGCATGTACCCAGCATGTACCTTGGTCTTGTTGGTGATTGCCACTGGTTTGTTTTAGAATAGCCGTCGGCACTACAGTACTTTTAGCTGCTTCCTATACTTAAATTCTTAATTTATATCCCAATTTTTTTTATGGTAAAAAAAAATCTGCACTGGAAACTGAATAAACCCACCTTCTTCAGAGTCTCCTTAACTCCCAATAATCACCCCTAGAATGTTGCAACCTTCACTGTTGCATTTGTATAATTAAAATACACATGTGGACACCCATCTTGATATGGTTAACTTTAATCTTTGAAGGTGAAATATGTAACATCCTGTAGAGCAACCCATCATATTTGGTGTCATTTAATCCGTCTGATCGCAAATGTCGCAAATGTATATTTGTTATTCTTGTGAATCATATCAGAACCAAGATATATTTTATTTTAGAAAAGATCTTAGACTGAATGTGATGCCGCCTTTTGCCATCTTTCTCTGCTACCCACAGGGGGAGATTTCTGGAATATACGTTCCCCTATAAAGACAACACTCAGGGCCTCTGTTAGGTCTGGGTACTGTCACCAGATCTCCATAATATAATTATAATTTAATTGGCATCAATGACAACTCCAAGTTAAACTCTTGTAGACACTTCAAACAGGTGTGTTGGGTTATGGTTTAATCATCCCAAAATGCTAGATAAAGTTTCGCTAAATTTACACTCACCCACATCCCCCAGGAACAGTAATCTAAACATGGTTTTTGTTTTACTGACCAGAAATACCTAATCCAGTTTGACTTTAAATAGAAGAAAATAGGTATTTTAAAAAATGTATGTTAACCACATTATTAAAATACTGAATATTATAATGTTATTATCATGACCGATTAAAATGTTTATACTTCTTATTAAAATAAATGCATTGCCTCTCCTTCTAGGATCAAGGTGAATAAAAGGCAGTGGCATATTTAATGGGTTAAATATTTTAACATTCCAATATTTCAATGGTAACCAAATGATTGAGTTGTTTTTACAAACGTTACCGCATCTTTTTGATAAGACTGCTTGTAATCTGTTACATATACAAGGCAATTGTTGAAGCAAACGATTTCACCTTTTGTGGTTTTGCTCAAACCAGTTACTGTATGCTATAATTTTTCGCCAAAAGATAAAGGGGAAGAACAATAATTAGCCAATAAGATTATACATATCATAAAGAAGAGTACCTCTCCCCAAAGACAAGGAGAGTATGGAATACTCAATAACATGCACTCTCAGATCTATCTATTAGTAGAAGAATGATCTTTTCTCTCCATTATGTGTTATTTGTATAATTTGTTATTTATATGATTGTCATGTGTATTACTGCTGTGAAGCACTATATACATTAATGCTGCTATATAAAGACATAAAATACAGTACATACATACCCTATGGGCTATCCTATATAATTCTTCTATTACACAATCCATGATAGTGTCTCATGTGCATCTCTGAGTCAATTTACTGACATTTTATGTCTACTAATAGATCTACTAATAGATCTGAGAGTGCATGTAATTGGGTAATTCATACTCTCCTTGTCTTTGGGGAGTGGTACCTCTTCTTTATGGTACTCACATTACTCTAGTGCACCCAGACTATCATCCACGGAGGGATAGCGGGTGGTCTCTTTTGCATATAGAACAATCACGGAACATGCACCCCTAACTATTGGTACACAGCTGAAGCAAAGTCTTGGTATAATGTATATACATATATGCAGATAAACATTTGATTCAGAGTTCTAGTAGGTAAAGATGCAGGTGCAGGATGAATAAATCTTTTATATACTGTATCTGATATATATTTATAAAAACCTGTGGGTCCCTGGCAGCTAAGTAACACCATAAGTCAGGGGCACTGTAATGTATAGGAAAAACCTGCCCTGTTGTGTGATTTACCTGTTCCCCTTCTCCAATAAACATGGGATTTCAGGAGTGAGAATTTCAAGGGGGATATCTGGGTCAAAGTGTATTTAGATTTTTTTGTGTAGAAATTCGGGGGACAAAGTTACCGGTAGTCCCATAATTCTCCCTGACGTGCAGCCATGATTTGTGGGTACACGAGGTAAATAACATCGGGGCTATACAGTATCCCCAAGAATCCTGGTTTTCAACCCCAAGTATCCCAGACCCATTTCCCACACGTATATGGTTCCCCAAGAAATATGTTTATTAAAATAATGTTTAATGTGTTATACTGTATGTATTAATCTCTATACAGTCAGCCCGGGCATCTACATAAGTGCCGGGATGTCTGCATAGAGTCCCTGGATCAAATGGGAGTAGGGAAGTCCAGAGGTGTCCAGAAAGTTTGTGAGTAGGGAAGGGCAGAGTGCTAGGTCTTGAGAATAAGGACTTCCCGCAGGGAGGACACTTGGACTGCCAGACCTGGTGGCGCCTGCCCAGCAGGAAGCAATGGGCTGGGTGGGGGAAGCTGCTGCTCGTAGCCACGATTCCCATTGGCCAATTCATATTTCCGCTCATCCGGCTTTCTGAGCCGGCTCGACACACCCCCTGCTCTGATGTCAGCAGCCTGACGAGCCCCCATTCTGATTGGATGGCTGAGTTAGGATCCATCCTCTGATTGGTGGCCAGTCTCCTTTCCATGCTAAACGTAGAACAGCAGGGTCTATGTAAAGAGACTGCCCGATCAGAGAACCAGAACTTCTAGTGATTTGAGTTGGTGAGGCGCTGGCGGGCTATTCAAAGTTGCTCTGTTGCGAATAGCAGAGCAACCGGCTTCAGTTTTGGAGCTAGGAAAGCCTGCCTAGCAGAGACTAAGTCAGACGCGAGGACCAAGTTCCCAAATAGAACGTAGTCGGCGCGGCTGAGTATTCTCACCGAAAAGAGTACCGCATAGCCCAGGACGAGGTCCAAGTCAGGGTAAGGCTGCGTCCATGGTATGGACGACCATGCGGACACGTTCGCATGCTGCACGATCAGACTGCTTCAAGGCAGCGATCGCGTCCATGCTGCATGCGGGCGCGGAGGCAAGAGGGGGCGCTTGATGCGAGTGAAATCAGTTGATGGCGAACCAGCTCCATGACGTCACTGGGAACGCCCCAGGAACGCCCCCCATGGCCCGAGTACTATGGCCAGGGAATGCACCCGCTTTCTCTCAGCCTCTGCGTGCCTCCGCACGGCTGCACTCTCTATAGACGCAGCCTACGCCTTCCGAAGCAGGTGCCCTGCACCTATTTGAGTCTTGTTTTCACCCCCAGATCCCCAGTAAGTGTGTATTCTTTATGCATTTTGTATATTCATTGTGTGTCCGCAGGTTTCACTCGTATAGACCTCATTTTATGCCACTACCTTGTTTTGCCAGTGAATGATCCCAGAAGGTAAAATGTGTTAACATTTTTGGTCTCCCATGATAGTCCCTTTAACGCATTTCCTGCACTAGGCGCTTTATCTTTGAGGAGTTGTGCTCTCCCCTTTCCTATCATTCAGGCTATCTACATTCAGGCTATCTACATTCAGGCTATCTACATTCAGGCTATCTACATTCAGGCTATCTACATTCAGGCTATCTACATTCAGGCTATCTACACGTGGTCTGTTTTGCTTATACCAAGATTATAAATCGCATTGAAACATATTCGGTTTGAATATATGAAACATTTACTTTATCGGATATTAAATACTTTTAAAAGAGACAATTACACCATTGGGTTGTAAAAATTGTAAAAAAAAAAAAACTATTGCTATTACTTGTCATTATTAACAGTATTATTATTTGTATTATAATGAAAAACCCACAACAATGTTTGAAATAAAAATAAAAAAAATATAATTTAAAAAAAATAAAATTATTGCCAGTTACTTTCTTTCTAACTCAAGCAAACGGCACCCGATGCCCACAGGGTGGGAAAGCCACAGTACAGCATTTCTGCTTTCCCTGACATTTCTGCCTCGGCTAAGTGCTCAGAACTATGCAGCTTGACTGGAACGCAGACATTTTTTTCATAATGCAGCTACGTGATGACAATCATTTGCATATTTAAATTAGATTGTAAGTTCTTTGGAGCAGGGACTCCTCTTCCACAATGTTACATTTATGTCTAAAGCACTTATTCCCATGATCTGTTATTTGTATTATTTGCTATTTATATGATTGTGTATTAGTACTGTGAAGCGCTATGTACATCAATGGCGCTATATAAATAAAGACATACTGTACATACATACATACATATTTTGCATTCTGTAGAAAAGCCTAGGGCAGCTTTGTATAATCATAATACAGTGCCTTAATAGGTTACTAACAGGCGGGTTACTTTCCTTATTGCCTTTTTCAGAGAAGTTAAATGGGAAATATAGCAGTTATAGAAAGAATGGCTTTTATGAAGCCAACGACTTTTTACAGAAGCGAAATTAGTCCCAATTATCAATATATTATACAGTGTAATAATCAAGTATCTCAACAATGTAGCAATTTCTGTACTGTATATAACGTTAGTTGTATAATCCTGGGCATGCTTGAGAGATTTTCAATTAAAGGCCAGATGCCTTTTTCTGGATAGCAGATTTATTAGCGGCCTGCGGCTAAAGCAGGAATCTCGCCGGGGAATGTTTACATCATTTGAACCAGGAAACTGGACTCCTCAGTGCTGGAGCGAGCTATTTTCGGGGCTGGGCACCCCCTGGTTCTCGAGATGCATACAGTACTGTCTGCATACCAGGTTTAAAGTTCTCTCCATGGGGAAACAATATGGCCACCATATCTTGTAGGATCCATCATCGGTTATCAGTTACGGCTTCCTATTGGTTGTCGCCGGTGGCCATATTGTATCTTCCATGAAGAGCACCATCACCTTCCCCAGTAATTATCTGTGGAAGGGAAGGGTCCCCTGCAGTGAAAACAGAATGGCTTCAGCACCCACTCTGCCCACCCAACCTCCCCCACCCCAGTTACAATTAAGTTTTAAAAAAAATGGCTGCTTTAAGGAAATAAAAAGCCAGCTACCTAAAAACAGTTATTAAACCTAAAATTTAGGCTTTGAATTCTGAAACCTATAAGAAATGCACCTGATAATGGGGTTTCCCGAAATGCTGTGCTTCTGTCACTGTAACCATCAAATACATCTATGTATGATTAAGCCACGCCGCGTATAGGGGAATTCGTCTGGCGTGGCCACAGATCCCCATCTCACCTGCACCAGATCCTGTATCCCGGCATCCCAAAGTTGAGTGCCCACTGCCACCATTTTCTCCTTCTGGCAATTAAACTGCAGATGTGACCAGACTTCCTGTATCAATGCAGCACAAAACCAAATGCATTTTGTGGCCCGCGACCAGGACTGCACCGTGGCCGCAAAAATTGAGTTTTGGGGCAGCTGTAGTACTCTGCAGTAACAATAGGTGGTGCTAGTGTGTGTTTAATCTAAAGGCATTGTAACCCGCCCTTTATTTCCATACATGTTTCAATTATAAAATAACTTCAGATTACTAAAAAGAATTTTTAAAGTATGACATTTTTATTAGAGTTTACTAGAGCAAAGAGATAAATTGCAAACTGGGAATTAAAACAATCTTCAACTGACATCCTCTGGCTGCCTCTTGTATAGTTTCACCTAAATAATCGAGAAGAAATAGATGCATTAATTAAACTGTGCTGCTCTGTCGGTGCGCATGCGCGTTTTATGTAAACTCCATTAGTTCTGCTGTGGAATTGAATTTGTTTGCATGCTCGTATTACTGGTGTGTGACCTGGATTGAATGCCTATGCGGTCCATTTGCGCGAATGCACGTTACAGGTACTGCCAATTAAATGGAACACATACATTACCCTAATTTTTAATTATCTTTGAATGTGTTTCCTACATGAACAAGGTGCTTACATTGATCAGCCTACCGAATCTGCAAAAAAAAGGGTGAAAACATGGATTAAACAATGGCAAAAAATAAATGACAGTATTAAAAACAGTATTCATAAAAAAATGTAATTCTTTAGTCATCAGTTTCCTTTATTGATTAGTACAGCCCTCAGTCCTCGGTTGCCGTAAAAGTCAATTTATCGGGGTTTTTCATGGTTTTCAATTCTGCAGTAGTGCATTATCAGGATGTGTGGAACCCTCGGAGGTAACATGAAAACCCACAAAAAACGGGAGACCGAAATACGTCAAAGCTGACCGGATTTATTGTTACACTAAAGGAAACACAACTGGGAAAACAAAATGGAGTCTGCAAAGTGTGCAGAGCAACAAGGAAGAGGTTATGGTAGCTAAAGGAACAAAGAAGCATGGGGGCAAATAGAATGAAGGAAACCAACACGACAAACTAAAGTTAGTTTTAAGTATTGCAGTGCTACATGCAAAAAGCAATAGTAGCAGGGGAGAAATAATAACCACAGGCAAATAGTGCAAATGAAATACAAGACGACAAACTAGCAGAGCAGCAGACAGGAGCATGCAGGATGATAGAGGGGCAGAGCCCAATACAGCGGGCCCTACTGGGGACCTTTTTCATGTGGGGTCTGACAGCCGCAGGATCAGCGCTGGTTTTCGTGTTCTCCAGTGGGCAGAGACAAATCTGTGGTGGAAGTCTGGGCTTTGCAGCTGGGGTGATGCTTGCCATTTCATAGTTGTCCTCCTGGTTCCTGCGACAGTAATGGCTGAAACGTCAGAGCATTACAGTCACTTCTCTTTCTTCCCGGTGGGGGTTGGGTTCTCGGTGGGTGCTTGCTGGCTTTGTGTACTTCACCAAGTTGCTCTTGCCAGCTCTGGGCGTCAGTGACGATCCTTACACCAGCGCTGCACTGAACTATTAACCAAAACCTGCCAAGGAGAAGGATGAGGGAGCAGCAGTTGAGGACCACATGCTGAGCATCTGGATTGTTAGAGGCGCCTCTCACACAGACAAAAAAGAACACGGGAGGTATACTAGACGAAGAACCAACGGGCTGTGCTGCACGTAGTTGTAGTCAATCATGTGTCAATCATGAGTCAATCATGCTCTGCACACACTATAGGTAGACTCGGATGGATTGGTTGGAGGAGATCAGAATGGTCTATTAATCTGCTGTCTCCTTTTAAAGTTGTCTTGCTCGAACATATCATGCCAAGATGTATCTAGGCTCCAAAACCCACCCCGCATGCCCAGCAATCATTCATGCTTAAATTGCATCAACAAAGAATGAGAAGAAGACCTCACTTGAACTTGTTCTATTCGTATATTTATGTGTATTGGTGTGTGCTACCTGGGAGGTAATCAGAACTTAGAGAGAATAAAAGGTGTACTTGGAGAAATAAATCCCTTAATGGTGCACTACGACCTTGTAAAGATGATTTAATTAAAACTTCAAACTTTTACTTGTAATGGTTTTAAAATTAGAAGCGAAAACATTACAAGAATTGGTGTAAGTGATATACACAGTGAAAATAGGATGGTGTACAATCCTTGGCTTTAGAGTGTCTCAAATTACTTTAGTTTATGTAAATCTCTGCACACAGCTGTGTGATGGTCATAGATGCTATGAATAGTAATATATACCTTGTGTATCTAAAGTGCTGTGAGTATGTATTATTATTATTATTGATCTCTCATGATCTAACTCAGTTTGTAGCGATTGAACTGGTTAGGATCAATTTGTATCAACTCTCTCTTGTGTACTGTACATTGATCTGCAAAGTGGCAGCTTGCCAATGTTGTCTGTGTACAGCAGGTGTACTGTAGCTAGCCTTGCTACAAATATCAATTGGAATGATTACCCCAGAGGTGCAGCTTTATGTGGCAAATGAATGCCTTAGCCACATAGGAGGCGGTATTCTCCTTTCAGATAGTATTTCTCTTGTGACTCATGTGAAGATACCTCTATGCAATGTGGCTATTAGTGCATTGATATGGAAGTGTACATATGTACATATACAGGCGCCTCTTATAAGCAGGTTTTAGTTGTGCACGCTGACGCTTATTTTGCAGGGGTTAATTATCATTGTTGATGTTTAGAAACAGTAGTTGCTGTTTGTGCATGTCCCGTGGTGGGTTGCTGGGACAGCTTAACTGTAGGGTGCGTTGAGAAACCTGGTCAGTCAAAATGTACTTTGTTAGAGGTCTGTACAACGCCGGTTGTGTGCTACGTTGGGCCTTAGTATCTATTGTCGGGAGGGGAGATTCCCCGGCGGCAATATTTGTTTATGTTACGATTCGGCTGAGACACACAAAGGTAAGTGAGAAATCAAGAGGCAGAGCCCTGACTCTCTTAGCTACCCGGGTCACTGCTAGCTATTAGTTGGAAATACCTAGTACTGCAGAGACATACCTGTAAGTAGAGGATTGCATAGCATATAGATAGGTAGGGTTAAAGGGAGGGAACAAGCAGAGCGACAGTAGCAAGCCGTGTGTTGATCGTTGTTAACCCTGTGTATAGCCCTGTCATTAACCCTGTATGTTCCGTGGGGAAGGATCTCAGGTTGAGCAGAGCCTATGGAGGGAATACCATAGGTCCCTAGAGTTACATGGACCAGTACCGGCTACCTGTAGAATATTGGTAATACAGCTGCTAAATAAAAGTGGAGGGGCAAAGTCCTGATTCTCTTAGGCTGAGCTCATACTGTGTGCGATGGCACATGTGCACGTGCCAAGCACAAATTTCAGGATCTCCTAGTGCGCTCGCGTGCACGACAGAGCGAGATGGCGCAATCGCATTTTGAAAAGATAAAAATATTGTCTTCACAAGCAGTGGCTGCGTCACGGCTGCGGTTCAGCCAATCACGGTGAACCAGCTTTGTGACATCATAACCATGCCTCCGCCAAGCCCCCCCCCATCGTCTGAAATACTATGAACAGAAATCGCTTGTGCTACAGCCGCGCGGAACGGTAAGCGCTCGCACTCTCCCAAGCAAGCTGAGTGTATGAGCTCTGCCTTAAGTTGTCTGGATCACTGCTGGCTACTAATTAGAGAGTTGCCTAGTGTTGCAGAGATCCAAGTAGTGGGTTGAGACACACATACACACACAGAGACAAAGACACACATACTGATTCTGTATAAGCAGCTGCACAGCTACTGTAGGAAGATTTAAACTATTTTTTTTCCCACCTGTGAAGTTGCCTATATCAGCTAGACCCCGTCCACGAGGAAGGCCTTGATTGGCTCTCTTAACCAGACTACACTTAGCGAGTCAGCAGGTTTTTTCTCCCTCTGGCAGGGGGCTCAGGCCTCCTTACTCACCGGGCCTGGGACAGCAGTCCCAGCTGTCACCCCCTGTAGGCAGCCCTGTTGATGCAAAGAGACGCAACATAAAAATATGCGTCAATATCCCTCCAATATTGCCTTAGCACCTAGACCAGTGTTTGTCAACCTTTTTTTGGTTAAGGATCCCTAAAATTAGATTGTTAAATTCTGGGGATCCCCAACCCTCTCCCTCATCTCTCTTTTCTTCCCCCACCCACCATATCTCTTTTCTCTCCCCCCCCCTCCATCTTTCTTTTCTCCACCCCTCCATCTCTTTTTTCTCCTCCATCTCTTTTCTTCCCCCTCACGTCACTCTTTTCTTCCCCCTCACCTCACTCTTTTCTCCTCCCCTGTCTCTTTTTTCCCCCTCCCTTTCCCCCTCTCACACTCCCCTTACACTCCCTCTTCTCCCCCTCACTCTCACCCTCACTCTGTTACGCCGGAGTAGCCCGCAGACCAGACCTGTCCCTAGAACTGAGGTGGCAGGTATGAATACACACACAGACAGAGCGAGGGACGTGTCCGGGTTGTGGTATTAGATGGTGCCAGGCCAGATGGGGTGTATTGCGAGAATGCTTGCCGATACCGTTTTCCCAGGAGAATGGTCGTTGCCGTTGCCGAGATCAGGGGTAGGAGACGTATGGAGGAATCGAGATGAGTGCCGAGGTCGAAGGGAGCCAGAAGGTACTTAAACAGGAACAATCCGAAGTCGAGAGCCAAAGGGGGTAGTCTGCCAAGCCGCGTCTAAACCGAGAGAATCAAAGAACAAGCACTGTGAAACACCCATACAAAAACTATGACGAGCGAGGAAGCACAGAACAGAGAGGGTATATAAAGCTGGAACAGCCAACCAGGAGAGGGGGCGTGCCTGGAGGAGCCCAGGGAGCTTTAGTGCATTGGCTGCTGTTCTTAGAGCTCAGGTGACACTCAGCAAGAGCCAGATTGTAACCATGCGGTGTTTGCGGGCAGAGCCTGAGTGGGGATAAGTTCAAGGGCTTTTGTGTGTGCACTGTAAGTCCAACGTGTGCATGAGAGGAAGCAACGTGGTGTGCGCACGTGCGTGCGGGGCGGCGATTCCGCGCCGACGGCTGCTGCGCAGAGCGAGGAGGAAGAACCTCGTGGAGCGTTCCACCATGCTGAGGGGTAAGTGATGAAGCTGAAGGGGGCTTGCGTGGTTGTAGTGGAAGGGTCTGAACAGTGTAAGGAGAGAGCCGTGAGCTCCGCCTGAGACGCTGTGTGCTCACATTCCTAACAGTACCCCCCTCTTCAGGATCGGCCTCAGGACGATCCAAAAACGGCTTCTCCGGAAATTTCCTCCTAAAAGTCTTCAGGAGGCTGGGTGCATGGATGTCTTTGAGCGGAACCCAAGACCTCTCCTCAGGTACGAAACCCCTCCAGTGGACCAAAAACTGAAGCTGCCCCCTGGAGATGTGGGAGTCCAGTAAGGCTTGTACCTCGTATTCCTCGTTATTGAGTACCGTGACTGGATCTGGCTTGCTGGTCTGTTTAGGAAAGAAACGATTGGCAATGTGGGGTTTTAATAGCGAGGTATGAAAAACGTCTGGGATCCTCATGGAGGGTGGTAGTTTAAGGCGAAACGCCACTGGGTTAATCTGCTCCACGATGGGAAAGGGTCCCAAAAACCTAGGTGCCAGTTTAGGGGAAGGGACTCTCAAGCGGATGTTTCTTGACGAAAGCCATACTAAATCCCCTGGCTTGTAGTTGGGTGCCGGCCGACGGTGGCGATTGGCCTGAAGTCTAGCAGTATCGGCGGCCTTGTGGAGAGACTTTTGTACCTTGGACCAAATGTCTTGGAGAGTGGAAATCCGTTCGTCTACCGCCGGTACCCCAGAAGCCAGATTAGAAATGGGTAGGCAGGGAGGGTGAAACCCATTATTGACAAAAAATGGAGATTCTCGGGTGGATTCACTTCGGGCCGAATTGACCGCGTACTCTGCCCACGGGAGGAGTTGGGACCAATCATCCTGGGAATCGGAGATGAAACATCTGAGGTATTTCTCCAGCGACTGGTTAGTTCTCTCCGTCTGTCCATTGGACTGGGGGTGGTATGCACAGGAGAAGGAAGAGACAATTCCCAGTCTCTTAGTGAAGGTCCTCCAGAACTTGGAGACGAACTGGGATCCTCTGTCAGAGACAAGGGAAGACGGAATGCCATGGATCCTAAAGATATGCTTGGAGAAAATGTCTGCTAGGGCGGGAGAGGAGGGCAGTCCCTTGAGGGGGATGAAGTGGGCCATCTTCGAAAACCTGTCTACGACAACTAAAATGGTGTTGAAGCCCCTAGACCTAGGGAGGTCGACTATGAAATCCATGGAGATATGGGACCATGGACGAGCAGGCACTGGCAATGGGAGGAGAAGTCCCTGAGGTCTCTGTGGAAGTGTCTTGTTCTGGGTGCATACAGGACAAGCGCGAGTGTATTCCGCAATGTCTTTAGACATACTGGGCCACCAAAAGTTCAGACGAATTAAGTCTAATGTCCTTCTGAAACCTGGGTGACCTGCAGTTTTAGAAGAGTGTCCCCAATCTAGGACCTCTGGAATGAATCTGGGCAAGACGAAGAGTCTGTTAGAGGGGATCGCCGTGTTTGAAGGGATCTGTTGCTGGTCCCTTTTGATCTTGTCTAGCGATTTGAAGGTGGAAGTAGCCAAAATTCTCTCGGGAGGTAGGATAGGTTCCAAAGCTGCCTCAGGCCTGTCTTCCGAGGAGTATTGTCTGGACAACGCATCTGCCTTCACGTTCTTCGTTCCCGGGATATAGGATAGATGATAGTTGAAGCGAGAAAAAAAGAGCGCCCAGCGAGCTTGTCGAGGACCGAGGCGACGTGCACCTTCGATATAAAGTAAATTTTTGTGGTCCGTTAAAATAGAAAATGGCTCCCTTGACCCTTCCAACAGATGTCTCCACTCTTGTAGTGCCATTTTAACGGCCAATAATTCTCTGTTGCCGACGTCATAATTCCTCTCGGCGGAGGAAAATTTCTTAGAGAAATACGCACAACGGTGAAGTTTATCCTTGGGCGAGTACCTCTGTGATAGTACAGCCCCTGCACCGCAGTCCGATGCGTCAACTTCTATGACAAAGGGAAGATCTGTGTTGGGGTGGCGCAGGATCGGTGCCGTGACGAATGCCTCTTTAAGGGCCTGGAAGGCGGAGATTGCTTCGGCGGACCAGGCAGAAGGATCAGCCCCTTTCCTAGTCAACGCCGTGATGGGGGCCACTAGAGTGGAGAAATTGCGAATGAACTTCCGATAGTAGTTCGCAAATCCTAAAAAGCGCTGGATAGCCTTGAGAGTCTCTGGTCTGGGCCATTCCGTAACTGTCTGGAGTTTACCTGGATCCATCAAAAAGCCTTCGTCCGAAATAATGTAGCCCAGAAATTGGGTAGAGCGTTGATGGAAGGTACACTTCTCTAGTTTGGCATACAGGTGATGTTTGAGTAGACATGAGAGGACGTACAAAGTGTGATGAATGTGATCCTGAAGATTTTTGGAGAAGATCAAAATGTCATCTAAATAGACAATAACAAAGATGTTGAGCACCTCCCGAAATACGTCATTAATAAAGTCCTGAAAGACAGCCGGGGCGTTACATAAACCAAAAGGCATGACGAGGTACTCATAATGCCCACAGCGGGTGTTGAAGGCCGTCTTCCACTCGTCGCCCTGCCTGATGCGGACCAAGTTGTAAGCCCCACGGAGATCCAATTTGGAAAATATCTTAGCCCCATGCAGTTTATCGAAGAGTTCCGTGATCAAGGGGAGAGGATAGCGGTTCTTGATGGTGATACAGTTCAAGCCCCGGTAATCAATACATGGCCTCAGAGTACCATCCTTTTTCTTCACGAAGAAGAACCCTGCTCCCGCCGGTGAACTGGAGGGCCGTATGAATCCTTTCTCAAGATTCTCCTTTATGTAGTCTTCCATGGCTTGAGACTCAGGTATCGACAATGGGTAAGTCTTGGACTTGGGCAAGGTGTATCCTGGGACCAAATCGATGGGGCAATCGTAGGACCGATGAGGAGGCAATTGTTCTGAGCGGACCTTGTTAAAGACCTCACGGAAAGGGTGATACACAGGGGGAAGAATGGAGTCCTGAGTCATTGTGTTAGCCAAGAGTTTGGGAGACTTCCCTGACCTCGGTTTCCAGGTGATGGGGTAGGTGAGACCCAGTCAATTGGAGGGTTGTTCTTCTGCAACCAAGGTAGGCCGAGGGTTACTGGCGTACCTGGGGCCTGGATGGCGTCAAGTACCAGGGTCTCGCTGTGGGAGTAGGTAGATAGCAGGAGAGGTACGGTCTGTAGCGAGATTAAGTGTGGAGACAGCGAACGACCATCAATCCCAACCAAGGCAATAGGTTGGGCCTTCTTCACCAAAGGTATCCGGTTCTGTTTAGCGAAATCGAGGTCTACAAAGTTTCCTCCAGCACCGGAGTCGATAAAGGCAGCAGTAGATGTGCGAAACTCAGCGCCTGCGAGAGAGATAGGAATCGTAAGTTTCTTAGGCAGTGCCTCCTTGGGGAGGGGACGAGGAGAGATAACACCCAGTGAGAGCCCCTCCATACTCACTGAGTGTTCCCATTTCCCGGACGCAAAGGGCATGCACGGACCAGATGTTCAGGGGATCCACAGTAGAAACAGAGTCCGCCGGCGTAGCGGTGTTGTCGTAGTGGATTCCGGATCTGTTGCACCCCTAATTGCATTGGCTCGGGAGGCTCCAGTGCCAGCTGCTGTGAAGGAGGTGGTCTAGGAACCAGAGGAGAGTTGGGGAAGGGTGCTTGGAAGGTTAGTGGCCGGGCATTCTGACGCTCCGAGCGTCGTACCTGGATGCGTTGATTAATACGTACGGCCAAGTCAATGAGCGCCTCCAATTGGTCTGGCCTGGGTTGCCGAGCAAGCTCGTCCTTGATGGACTCCGAGAGACCTTGCCAGAAGACGGAGACGAGCGGCTCTTGTCCCCAGTTCGTCTCGGCGGCGAGCGTGCGAAATTCCACTGCATACTGTGTCACCGATCTTCGCCCCTGAGTTATCTGGAGGATTGAAACAGACGCCATCTCCCGGCGTGCAGGGGAATCAAAGACTTGTCGGAACTCACCCTTGAAGGCTAGGTAGTCTTGTGTCAGGTCCGGGCGCAACTCCCAGACTGGCGAGGCCCATGCCAGCGCGCTGCCCGTCAGTAGGTTGTACACGTAGGCTACCTTCTTCCGGCCGGTGTCGTACTGAAGGGGTGCCATTTCAAATTGAACCTCACACTGGTTAAGGAAACCTCTGCACTCCTGCGGGTTGCCAGCGTACGGCTTGGGAGGCAGTATCTTCACGTCCTGACTGCTGGGTCTGACTGGTTCTGCAGCCTGTGGAGGAGAAAGAGGAACAGGTGCTTCCGGTACCAGAGCCGAAAGTTTAGCCATTTGGCGTGTTAGGGCCACAATCTGATCAGCCATGGCCTGGTTTTGCTGTATCAGCGTAGAGATTGCTTGCCTCAGTTCGGCTTGGTCTGCGTCTTGTGGGCTCGTCATAATGTTACGCCGGAGTAGCCCGCAGACCAGACCTGTCCCTAGAACTGAGGTGGCAGGTATGAATACACACACCGACAGAGCGAGGGACGTGTCCGGGTTGTGGTATTAGATGGTGCCAGGCCAGATGGGGTGTATTGCGAGAATACTTGCCGATACCGTTTTCCCAGGAGAATGGTCGTTGCCGAGATCAGGGGTAGGAGATGTATGGAGGAATCGAGATGAGTGCCGAGGTCGAAGGGAGCCAGAAGGTACTTAAACAGGAACAATCCGAAGTCGAGAGCCAAAGGGGGTAGTCTGCCAAGCCGCGTCTAAACCGAGAGAATCAAAGAACAAGCACTGTGAAACACCCATACAAAAACTATGACGAGCGAGGAAGCACAGAACAGAGAGGGTATATAAAGCTGGAACAGCCAACCAGGAGAAAAGGCGTGCCTGGAGGAGCCCAGGGAGCTTCAGTGCATTGGCTGCTGTTCTTAGAGCTCAGGTTACACTCAGCAAGAGCCAGATTGTAACCATGCGGTGTTTGGGGGCGGAGCCTGAGTGGGGATAAGTTCAAGGGCTTTTGTGTGTGCACTGTAAGTCCAACGTGTGCATGAGAGGAAGCAACGTGGTGTGCGCACGTGCGTGCGGGGCGGCGATTCCGCGCCGACGGCTGTGGCGCAGAGCGAGGAGGAAGAACCTAGTGGAGCGTCCCACCATGCCGAGGGGTAAGTGATGAAGCTGAAGGGGGCTTGCGTGGTTGTAGTGGAAGGGTCTGAGCAGTGTAAGGAGAGAGCCGTGAGCTCCGCCTGAGACAATGTGTGCTCACATTCCTAACACACTCTTCCCTCTTCTCTCTCTCTTCTCCCCTTACACTCCCCCCCCCACCCTTTCTCTTCTCCCCTTACTCTCTCACACTCTCCCCTCACACACACACACACAAACACTTCCAAGGCAACTTTAAATATGTCTGTCTGATTTTCTTTTTAAAGGACAACCACCAATCTCTTTAACTTACAGTACACTATTAAATAAATCCTAGTTATTAATGCAATGGACCATTGCAGAGGTCCATAGGTCTGTGAGAGCTTCCCCCTCCCTGCACATCTCAGTGTGTGCTATTGATAGGAGCGCTGCTCTTTGGTAGAGCACTGCCAGTGCATGTTGGAAAAATACCTGCAGTCAAAATCGCAGCGATAGTGCAAGCGTACAAACCTCTCTTACCTTTGGGGCCTGCGGTGCTGCATCGGTCCGCAGCTTCTTCCTCCTGATGGCCGAAAGTTGAACACGGCTCCGATAGGATGGAGCGGAAGATCGAAGTGACTGTGCAGTTGCTGCTGCTGAGCTGGGGGTCACCTTATCAAAACATCCATATGGGACCTGAAACGTTATTCCACTGTTCTTGGCTGTCACATTAAATGGAGAACTTCATTATGAACTTGTGAGTAGACCTCTACTTTGTATCTCAGTCTTTGAGGAGACCTGCACTTTGAAGAAACTGTTTGGCTGAGGTGGGGAGCAACCGGGTCAATGCTGCGTCTTTTACCACCGGGCCTGGGGCAGCTGGGAGAGGGGACCCAGCTCTCTCCCCCCCCCCTGGTAGCCCCAGGAACCCCCGGTTGAAAATCACTGCTCTAGACTCTAGAATGTAAAAACCATGTGCTTGGATATAATACTGTATACGACCAAAGTTTAGGTATCAGGGATTTTAAATCATTTGGGACTGAAACGTTGGTCTTAAGTATTCATGGACAATCTACTGTAGTTTTCTAACACTTTGCTGTTTCATGTCTTTAAGATGTTTTCCACTGAGGATGATTTTATACAGTATTGTTTTCATGTAGCTTTTTACAAGTGTATGGGGATTGTGCCTGTGATATAATACCAAAGTGTGTTTGGGTATTTACTGCAGTTTAACACCAAAACTACTCGTGTGGGACTTTGATAAAGTGACCTCAGTGTTTCTAAACTGTATATTGCTTTTTCCCCCCATAATAGGTGAAGCAGTATTTACTTGGTGAAGTAGCATTACCTGGAGCTGCCGGAATGTTCTGTGCTTAGCATGGACTTCTGGACCTTCCTTGTGCTTCTCCTGTTGGGTGAGTCAGGAAACGTTTTGCCCTATAAAGTCTCAGTGGTCTGCCACTGACCATCGCAGGGGACTGCAGCAATAGGCTAATCTGGTTTTTAACGATACATTGCGAAACCAAACATTAGTAGTGGGTATGTCTTATTATTTTCATTTATTAACATTTAGGTGGGATGCACTACGGTCCGTTTCTCCCGTAAAAAGCCTAGCGATAACTGTAAGTGAATTCAGTGATCCCCATACCTGGTATGCAGCCAGGGAGGTATGAAGTTAGAGAGATATGCAGCCAGGGAGGTACTGTATGCAGCCATGGAAGTATGCAGCCAGGGAGGAATGCAGCCAGGGAGGTATGCAGCCAGGGAGGTATGTGGTTAGGGAGGTATGCAGCTAGGGAGGTATGCATCTAAGGAGGTATGCAGCTAGGGAGGTATGCAGTTAGGGAGGTATGAAGTTAGAGAGGTATGCAGCCAGGGAGGTATGCAGCCAGGGAGGTATGCAGCCAGGGAGGTATGCAGCCAGGGAGGTATGCAGCCAGGGAGGTATGCGGCTAGGGAGGTATGCAGCCAGGGAGGTATGAAGTTAGAGAGGTATGCAGCCAGGGAGGTATGAAGTTAGAGAGGTATGCAGCCAGGGAGGTATGAAGTTAGAGAGGTATGCAGCCAGGGAGGTATGAAGTTAGAGAGGTATGAAGTTAGAGAGGTATGAAGTAAGAGAAGTATGAAGTTAGACAGGTATGAAGTTAGAGAGGTATGAAGTTAGAGAGGTATGAAGTTAGGGAGGTATGAAGTTAGGGAGGTATGAAGTTAGAGAGGTATGAAGTTAGGGAGATATGAAGTTAGGGAGGTATGAAGTTAGAGAGGTATGAAGTTAGAGAGGTATGAAGTTAGGGAGGTATGAAGTTAGGGAGGTATGAAGTTAGAGAGGTATGAAGTTAGAGAGGTATGCAGCCAGGGAGGTATGCAGCCAGGGAGGTATGCGGCTAGGGATGTAAACAGCTGTGGAGGTATGAAGTTAGGGATGTATGAAGTTAAGGAGGTATGCAGCCAGGGAGGTATGCAGCTAGGGAGGTATGCATCCAGGGAGGTATGCATCCAGGGAGGTATGCATCCAGGGAGGTATGCATCCAGGGAGGTATGCAGCCAGGGAGGTATGCAGCTAGAGAGGTATGCATCCAGGGAGGTATGCATCCAGGGAGGTATGCATCCAGGGAGGTATGCATCCAGGGAGGTATGCAGCTAGGGAGGTATGCAGCTACGGAGGTATGCAGCTAGGGAGGTATGCATCCAGGGAGGTATGCAGCTAGGGAAGTATGAAGTTAGAGATGTATGCAGCCAGGGAGGTATGCAGCCAGGGAGGTATGCGGCTAGGGAGGTATGCAGCTAGGGAGTTATGCAGCCAGGGAGGTATGAAGTTAGGGAGGTATGCAGCCAGGGAGGTATGCGGCTAGGATGTATACAGCTAGGGAGGTATGAAGTTAGAGAGAAATACAGCCGGGAGGTATGAAGTTAGAGAGGTATGAAGTTAGAGAGGTATGAAGTTAGAGAAGTATGAAGTTAGACAGGTATGAAGTTAGAGAGGTATGAAGTTAGAGAGGTATGAAATTAGGGAGGTATGAAGTTAGGGAGGTATGAAGTTAGAGAGGTATGAAGTTAGAGAGGTATGAAGTTAGAGAGGTATGAAATTAGGGAGGTATGAAGTTAGAGAGGTATGAAGTTAGAGAGGTATGAAGTTAGAGAAGTATGAAGTTAGACAGGTATGAAGTTAGAGAGGTATGAAGTTAGAGAGGTATGAAGTTAGGGAGGTATGAAGTTAGAGAGGTATGAAGTTAGAGAGGTATGAAGTTAGAGAGGTATGAAATTAGGGAGGTATGAAGTTAGGGAGGTATGAAGTTAGAGAGGTATGAAGT
Source organism: Ascaphus truei (assembly GCF_040206685.1). Lineage (NCBI taxonomy): Eukaryota > Metazoa > Chordata > Amphibia > Anura > Ascaphidae > Ascaphus > Ascaphus truei. The sequence goes on from NC_134488.1 coordinate 125,869,079, forward strand.
TAGAGAGGTATGAAGTTAGAGAGGTATGAAATTAGGGAGGTATGAAGTTAGGGAGGTATGAAGTTAGAGAGGTATGCAGCCAGGGAGGTATGCAGCCAGGGAGGTATGCGGCTAGGGAGGTATGCAGCTAGGGAGGTATGCAGCTAGGGAGGTATGAAGTTAGAGAGGTATGAAGTTAGGGAGGTATGCAGCCAGGGAGGTATGCGGCTAGGGATGTATACAGCTGGGGAGGTATGAAGTTAGGGATGTATGAAGTTAAGGAGGTATGCAGCCAGGGAGGTATGCGGCTAGGGATGTATACAGCTGGGGAGGTATGAAGTTAGGGATGTATGAAGTTAAGGAGGTATGCAGCCAGGGAGGTATGCAGCTAGGGAGGTATGCATCCAGGGAGGTATGCATCCAGGGAGGTATGCATCCAGGGAGGTATGCAGCCAGGGAGGTATGCAGCTAGAGAGGTATGCATCCAGGGAGGTATGCATCCAGGGAGGTATGCAGCTAGGGAGGTATGCAGCTACGGAGGTATGCAGCTAGGGAGGTATGCAGCTAGGGAGGTATGTATCCAGGGAGGTATGCATCCAGGGAGGTATGCAGCTACAGAGTTATGAAGTTAGGAAGGTATGCAGCTACAGAGTTATGAAGTTAGGAAGGTATGCAGCCAGGGATGTATGTACCGAGGGTGCTAAGCAAATCCTCGTTTGTGTGAGAAGTGTGTGTGTGACGTCTGTGTGTGTGTCGTGTGTGTGTGTGTTGTGTGTATGTGTGACATTATGTATGTGTGTGTGTGACATTGTGTGTGAAATTGTGTGTGACATTGTGTGTGTGACATTGTGTGTGTGACATTGTGTGTGTGTGACATTGTGTGTGTGTGACGTGCGTGTGACGTGCGTGTGACGTGCATGCGACGCGCGTGCGACGTGCGTGCGACGTGCGTGCGACGTGCGTGTGTGTGTGACGTGCGTGTGTGTGTGACGTGTGTGTGAGTGACGTGAGAGAGAGAGAGTGTGTGAGGAGGGGGAGGGGGAAAGGAGAGAGAAGGGGGGCAGGAAAGAGAAGGAAGGGGAGGGGAGACGAGAGAGGAGGAGGGGGAGAGGACAGAGAAGGAGGGGGAGGGGGGAGAGGAGAGAGGAGGGAGACAGGGAGAGGAGGGAGAGAGAGACATTGATTCGTAGGGTTGATGTGAGATACGGGGGGGAGGGGGATGATGTGAGATACCGTGGGGGGGGGGGTGATGTTTAAAACAAAATCATTAGAAAATATATACACATTCTTTATTCAAAAGTATGAGTTAGTTATTATTTATTACCCCTACTGCTTTACACGTCTATTTTGTGATTTACCCCTGTCATGTGTCATCCAGATAGGGGTTCCCCAAAATTTTACGAAATACTTAAAGGGTTCCTCCAAACAAAAAAGGTTGGGAATCACTGGTGTGTGTGATGTGAGATGTGCCAGCAGGGGGGATAGCGGGGGGATGTGCCAGATAGCGGGGGGAGATGTACCAGCAGGGGGGAGGGAGAGATGTGCCACCAGCGAGGGGAGATGTACCAACGGGTGGAGATGTGCAGGCAGCGAGGGGACATGCCACAGCAGTGCGGGAAGATGTGCCACCAGCGGGGGGCGACGGGGGGGGACATGTTCCGGCAGCGGGGGGAGACAAACACACAGGCACACACACGCACATATATACACAGACAGACACACACACAGAGACAAATCTCACCCCGCACTACATCCAGCAGTGGGGGAGGGGGGGCCCGGGGAGATGTGCCGCAGCAGGGGGGGAGGGGGGTTCATGTATTCAATATTACATTCCCCGGGCGAAGCCGGGTACAAAAGCTAGTATATCATATAAAACAATATTAAAGCATACAGTGAAATACATATAAAATGGTCATTAACCCGAGTGCCAGTGAGGCTACCTAATTCCTCTCAAAGACAACCTGGGTAGTCTTAATGGCACGAAAGGGGAAAATGAAAAACTAAAACCACTTACCCCATCCACGAAGAGATCTCCCATGATCCTCAGGGTACAAGACTCCCTGGAAATAATCTACAACAATAACCCTGTGGGCCCATGCCCATGCCCAACCTGATGGTTACCCATGGCTGCCAGACAACTCGGGCTACTAAGGTGTTAGTATAATATATAATACATTTTTATTTATTGTACTTGTATTTAGACTTGGTATTCTATCCCCTCCAAGCCGTATTCCAGGGTCTGAAGATCAAAGTAAGACCCAGGTTCTTTATCATTTTAAGTTATCCTGAAGAAACATGAGCTTTAGTACGCCGATATTCTTTGCATATTTATAACTTAGTGAATAAGGCATTATCTCAGGGATAATAATGGATGTTTCTGTTTTAGGCGAGGTCACGTTATTTCCCCTTATTTAGCAGAGCTTAGTGAATTCCTCCCCCCTATAGCTCTGCACTGTGACCAACAACCATTTCTACTGTTACCCCTTCCTCCGAAACATACTGTATAGCTTGATGTTAATGGTACAGTATCTCAAAATTTATTTAACAGGAATAAGTGCAGCTAATAAATGGAAGGTAGGATTGAAGCTGAATTGAAACCGCAAATACTTTATTGTTTATCCTTTTCTTTTTCAGAGGATTCCACTGCAGGAACTACCGTGCTGCCAACATTATTTGAGACAGGTAATGCAGCCGAAAACATAAACACTGCTACACAATTTGACGTTTAATCCAGTGGAACTATAAAAGCCCCAACATCTGGGAAAAGAGTGGATGCCTCTCTTCTTAGTACAGAGGTGATTCCAACCTTCATTAGCCTCAGTGTTTCACCAACATATGAACTTTCCCAAATAACAGCACCCGTTTCTGTTTCTGGGACTCATGTGGCCCCTGAAACAAGCCAGTCTGTTAAAGAAAGATCAGATACAGTACCACATCAGTCTCCAACAGCAGTACGGCAGAGGCAATTAACTCAACAGAAATCAAAAAACGAAACACATAGTGCTAGGGAATCGCTATTACACATGACAACTGTAAATTCTCTCATCCTAGATTGGTACAACATCTGGACCTGAAATCATCATGCTAACACAAACGTTGGGAGTCACAAGGGCAGCACAAGAAACAACCTTAACAAATGTGGTTATTTAACAAATATTTGGAATTGATATTTAATTGTATAATTATATATCAAGTATAAATATATTGCCCAGTCAGGTAGATTCACAAAAGCTGGCAAGTGACTTTACCCATGCAATTGCCATGAGTTATGATACTGCAAGTGCCCAGACAAATCCAATCTCCATCCAAAACTCCAAAACCTCAATATGAACCAGAGAACAAAAAAGAGTACGGATGTAACTGGCCACAGCTTTGTTAAAGAATTCCAACCATCAAATAGGCCAGCCAGTCGTCAGGATCTTCAACAGGATAAATAGAGCAAACAGATACCATCGCCCCTTAATTAGCCAAGCACTGCAGAACCCGCCTGGTAGCAAACCTTCAGGTTCAGCCCCACCTGGCCACCTACCAAGAAAATGACCTTCAGATCAGCAGAAATCCGACCTCCAAAACCCATACCCGAAGTCACTACTAATTTATAAACACCTTGCCCCTCACTAAAGGCCAGCTTTAACTCACTAAATCCCCACAAAGTAATCAAACTGCAGCTATAATAACATATAAACAACAAAGCAAAAAACATTTCCCACTAGATTTGTACTTATTTTCTTTATTATATATACATACATATACACACATATATATATATATATATATATATATATATATATATATATATATATATATATATATATATATATACTAGCTTTTGTACCCGGCTTCGCCCGGGGAATGTAATATTGAATATATGACCATGTCCCCCCCCCCCCCCCCCTCCCTGCTGCTGGCACATCTCCCCGGCTCCCCCACTACTGGATGTAGTGCGGGGTGAGATTTGTCTCTGTGTGTGTGTCTGTCTGTCTGTCTGTGTATATATATATGTGTAAAACACAAAATAGATGCCGCAGTCAAATCAGCTCAAAATGAACTGGTAATACACAAAACCAGACGTCAGGGTAAATAATACCCTCTGGCGGTGCTACCGACCCAAAGACAATTTAAACACAGAAAGAAAAAAGAGGGTCAAAAATGGAGCACTCAGAAAATATATGGTGAAAATAGAAAAATGGATTTTATTAGTAATGCAAAAATAAAATAATTAAAAAATACCAAAACACATACCACATATTAAATGACTGCTGTAGAAATTAAACTTATAATATCTAAACAAAAAAACCCCAAACATGGAAGAACCATATAATGAGAGTCCCAATAGAACAGAACAAAACTAGGGGAAAAGAAAATTCCCCTAGAGATGTAGTGATGATCGGCCAATCATAGGGTAGGTAGGGACTCAAAAAAATAAATGGAACAACCAGATGACACAATAGTAAAAAATAGGATGATAAATCAAAATATAACACTATAAACCAAAAACCTGCATGTAAAGCAACTATAGAAAATATCTAAATGCTGCATAATATAACACATGAGATGCCAGGCAAAAATAGGTACTAACACGGGGGAAATTTGAAAGATGAACAGCAAAAGCCTGAGTGGCTAGGATAATGATGGTGAATAACATGAACAAAGCCACAGAGGTATAATAAAAAAAGACCCTGAGGATGCTGAAATATAGAGATGAGTCCTGATGCTAGTAAAACACTGCGAGCATGTAGTAAGTGAGGTAGGGAGGAGGTCCAAATAGAGCACAATGTGCAATGAATACAGACCCCCAGCGTTCCAGTCCCACAGTAGAGTAATAACCAGCAGCAAGCGTAGAGCGCCCCAGCATCAGTCTGGATGTGTAGTTGAGGTAGACACAGGCATCACGCTGCACAGAGCATACACGGGTCAGGGGGATGTGGAGGTATGACGCAGCTCCGACGGCCGTTTCGCCGTGAGGCTTCTTCCGGGTGCGTAGGTCTCATGAGTGCTCTTTAAAGGGCTCCGATTTCACGCCAAATTCAAGCTCTCGACCGACAGCCAATCAGCAGTGCTGTATTATAGGCGCGTCATCTGTTGCGGAGGATATGCGAGAGGAACTTGAGAGCACTACAACTTAAAGAGACACACATGAGTATAAGTCACATAGTAGGTCAAAATAAAATAACAAAAAAGTATATATAAGTATAGCCATGCATAATAATGGTATACTACTTTCCTCTCTGTTGGCAGTAAGTCCTGATAAGTACAGGTATGCCAGCAGTAGTTATGGAGGTTTTCCCTCACACCCTGGTGAGGTGCTCTATGTATGGAGGGGAGTGGCTGTATGCTCTGAGTCCCTGGATAGTGACATCAGGGATGCGCCTGCCTCCTGAAGTATATAAAGCACAACACTGTCAGTTAGTTAGGTATTCCAGCAGTTATGTGAAGTATCTGATAACTTGTATTTTCCTGCATAAGGGATTGTAGGAACACTTTGTGACCCTAGTGCAGTAACTAGCGGTACAGGTTGACCAATCAAGCCTGTCTAAGCCACTCTGTGTCCAGGGACCTGGCGCAGAGAGGGTCTCCCTAGGAGAAGGGGGAATCCCACTTCAATACGGGAGGGCGTACCTGGCAAAGGGACAGCACGAAGAGATGTGCGGCTAGAGCCGGCAGCTGCATGGGGCAGTCTGCTACATCCCAATCTACAATAAAGATGACCTTGTTAATGAAACCCCCACTGTGTGAGTGTGAGATTACTCAACAGTGGCAGTCACCACCAAGAAGGAGTTCCTCACCAGGACCATCTCCCTGCGGAAGCACAGATCCTGATGAGGTGGAGGCGCTGCACATGATGTAAGTTGAACTCGCACCCACTACCTCAGCTACCTGTCCTGATGACATCCCCTAATACCATCAAGCGGGAGACTCAGGAGTCCTGTTGCCTACAGGTGCACCACCAAACACGAACACGTAATGGGGACTGGTTAGACTGCCCGGGCCAATGTGAGATTGGGGGGGGGGGGAGAACCCGTTACATAAGATATAAAGGTGAAATAAAAAAAGACAAATACTGGACAAGGTGCAAAGGAATAAAAGATATGGACAGAAAGATAAAACTGAGTATTAACAGAAGAAAATATGTTATAATAGATATACAGGTCTGATGTATAGTCTATACAGTGAGAGACAGGTATACAGATCTGAAATATGATCTATACATTAAGAGACAAACGGTAAATAAGAGACAAAGAGGATAAAATCAAAAGAAAGCATGAGCAAAATCAGAGAAACATTGCAAAACTAAGATAGTCATTAAGTCCAGCTGGGATCATAGTTCCCAGCTGTACTATCCATCTACACTCTTTCCTAAGGAGGAGTTGTTCTATATTGCCACCTCTAATGCCTACTGTATGTTAATCTTATCGATGGCAAAAGCCACCAGGGGAGAGGGGTCAGAGCTGTGCATATCATGGAAGTGTCTTGCCACACTTGTGATTTTTTTATTATACCTCTGTGGCTTTGCTCATGTTATTCACCATCATTATCCTAGCCACTCAGGCTTTTGCTGTTCATCTTTCAAATTCCCCCCATGTTAGTACCTATTTTTGCCTGGCATCTCGTGTGTTATATTATGCAGCATTTGGATATTTTCTATAGTTGCTTTACATGCAGGTTTTTGGTTTATAGTGTTATATTTTGATTTATCATCCTATTTTTTACTATTGTGTCATCTGGTTGTTCCATTTATTTTTTTGAGTCCCTACCTACCCTATGATTGGCCGATCGTCACTACATCTCTAGGGGAATTTTCTTTTCCCCTAGTTTTGTTCTGTTCTATTGGGACTCTCATTATATGGTTCTTCCATGTTTGGGTTTTTTTTGTTTAGATATTATAAGTTTCATTTCTACAGCAGTCATTTAATATGTGGTATGTGTTTTGGTATGTTTTAATTATTTTATTTTTGCATTACTAATAAAATCCATTTTTCTATTTTCGCCATATATTTTCTGAGTGCTCCATTTTTTACCCTCTTTTTTCTTTCTGTGTTTAAATATATATATGTGCGTGTGTGTGCCTGTCTCCCCCCGCTGCCGGAACATGTCGTCCCCCACCCCCCGCTGGTGGCACATCTTCCCGCACTGCTGTGGCATGTCCCCTCGCTGCCTGCACATCTCCACCCGTTGGTACATCTCCCCTCGCTGGTGGCACATCTCTCCCTCCCCTCTGCTGGTACATCTCCCCCCGCTATCTGGCACATCCCCCCGCTATCCCCCCTGCTGGCACATCTCACATCACACACACCAGTGATTCCCAACCTTTTTTGTTTGGAGGAACCCTTTAAGTATTTCGTAAAATTTTGGGGAACCCCTATCTGGATGACACATGACAGGGGTAAATCACAAAATAGACGTGTAAAGCAGTAGGGGTAATAAATAACGACTATCTCATACTTTTGAATAAAGAATGTGTATATATTTTCTAATGATTTTGTTTAAAACATCACCCCCCCCCCCCGGTATCTCACATCATCCCCCTACCCCCCGCATCTCACATCAACCCTACGAATCAATGTCTCTCTCTCTCGCTGTCTCCCTCCTTCTCTCTCCTCTCCCCCTCACCCCTCCCTCTCTGTCCTCTCCCCCTCTTCCTCCTCTCACCCCTCCCCTCCCTTCTCTTTCCTGTCCCCCTTCTCTCTCCTCTCCCCCCCTTCTCTCTCCTTTCCCCCTCCCCCTCCTCACACACTCTCTCTCTCACGTCACACACGTCACACACACACACACACACGCACGTCACACACACACACAATGTCACACACACAATGTCACACACACACATAATGTCACACACAAACACTTCACACACACATGACACACACACGTCTCACACACACGTCACACACACGTATCACACACGTCGCACGCACGCACACACGTCACAAACGCACACACGTCACAAATGCACGCACGTCGCACGCACGTCACACGCACGCACGTCACACGCATGCACGTCACACATAAACACACAATGTCACACACACACACAATGTCACACACACACACACACAATGTCACACACAAACACAATGTCACACACACACACAATGTCACACACACAATGTCACACACACATACAATGTCACACACACACACACCCACACCCACACCCACACAATGAAACACACACACACACACACACACACTGTAACACACATTGTCACGCTGTCAAACACACACAGTCACATTGTCACACTGTCAAACACACACCACACACACACACACACACACACACACACACACACACACACACACACATTGTCACACTGTCAAACACACACACACACACACTTACAAAAGAAGCAGCCTCTCCCCCCTCCCCTCACTCACATGCAATGATTACAGAAAAGCAGCAGGAGCTCTCAGCCAACACCACGGATCCCCCTCACCCTCCTCCCTTGTAGCTCACAGGCAGCAGGAAGCTTGAGGCAGCGAGGACTGCAGCGCGCTCCTAGGAGAGGGGAAGGAGGAGGAGAGCCAGGGGCAGAAGTGAGTGCGGGACCCCTGGGACTGCTCTGCGGAGCCCTGGCTGAGAATCACTGCACATGAGATACACAGCTCCGATCAGGGCAAGGACACGCCCCATCCCTTAGTAGCCACACACCCCGCCCCCTGCTTTTACTGCTGTCCAGCCGAGTGAAACTTAGAATGTCCATAACTTGGGGGGTCAGTGACATCGGAAGCCCCAAAAAGTTGCGTTGACCTACAAATACGCAGCAGAACGTACAGTGAAAGTTTGGTTGTGCTACGTAGTGCCGTTTGTGAGATTATAATGCTTCTGACATACAAACAGAATCCAACTTAGAATTATAGTATAGATATATATATATATTATATATATATAAGGGATAAATCTTTAACTGAAAAATGTTCTCTCCCCAAACAGACTATCGTCCATCAATCGGTCCACCACCCACAGACACCAACCTTGCTCGTCCGCCCACTGACACCACCCTTGCTCCTCCTCCCACAGACACCACATTTGCTCCTCCGCCTACTGACACCAGCCTTGCTCCTCCGCCCACTGACACCAGCCTTGCTCCTCCGCCCACTGACACCACCCTTGCTCCTCCGCCCACTGACACCACCCTTGCTCCTCCGCCCACTGACACCACCCTTGCTCCTCCTCCCACAGACACCACATTTGCTCCTCCGCCTACTGACACCAGCCTTGCTCCTCCGCCCACAGACACCACTTTTGCTCCTCCGCCCACTGACACCACCCTTGCTCCTCCTCACACAGACACCACATTTGCTCCTCCGCCTACTGACACCAGCCTTGCTCCTCCGCCCACTGACACCACTTTTGCTCATTCGCCCACTGACACGACCCTTGCTCCTCCGCCCACTGACACCAGCCTTGCTCCTCCGCCCACTGACACCACCCTTGCTCCTCCGCCCACAGACACCTCCCTTGCTCCTCCTCCCGCTGACAACTCCCTTGCTCCTCCGCTTGCTGACACCACCCTTGCTCCTCCGCCCACTGACACCACCCTTGCTCATCCGACTACAGACTCAACCCTGGCTCCTCCACCCACAGACACCACCCTTTCTCCTCCGCCCACAGACACCACCCTTACTCCTCCGCCCACAGACACCTCCCTTGCTCCTCCACCCGCTGACAACTCCCTTGCTCCTCCGCTTGCTGACACCACCCTTGTTCCTCCGCCCACAGACACCACCCTTGCTCCTCCGCCCACAGACACCACCCTTGCTCCTCCACCCACAGACACCACCCTTGCTCCAAAGCCCACAGACACCATACTTGCTCCTCCCCCCACAGACACCAACCTTGCTCCTCCGCCCACAGATACCACCCTTGCTCCTCCGCCCACAGACACCATCCTTGCTCCTCCTCACACAGACACCACCTTTGCTCCTCCACCCACAGACACCACCCTTGCTCCTCTGCCCACTGACACCACCCTTGCTCCTCCGCCCACAGACACCTCCCTTGCTCCTCTGCTCACAGACACCACCCTTGCTCCTCCGCCCACTGACACCAGCCTTGCTCCTCCACCCACTGACACCACCCTTGCTCCTCCGCCCACTGACACCACCCTTGCTCCTCCGCCCACTGACACCACCTTTGCTCCTCCGCCCACTGACACCAGCCTTGCTCCTCTGCCCACTGACACCAGCCTTGCTCCTTCACCCACTGACACCAGCCTTGCTCCTACGCCCACAGACACCACCCTTGTTCCTCCGCCCACAGACGCCACTTTTGCTCCTCTGCCCACTGACACCACCCTTGCTCCTCCGCCCACTGACACCACCCTTGCTCCTCCGCCCACTGACACCACCCTTGCTCCTCCGCCCACTGACACCACCCTTGCTCATACGCCTATAGACACAACCCTGGCTCCTCCACCCACAGACACCACCCTTGCTCCTCCACCCACAGACACCACCCTTGCTCCTATGCCCACAGACACCTCCCTTGCTCCTCCGCCTGCTGACAACTCCCTTGCTCCTCCGCTTGCTGACACCACCCTTGCTCCTCCGCCCACTGACACCACCCTTGCTCATCCGCCTACAGACACAACCCTGGCTCCTCCACTCACAGACACCACCCTTGCTCCTCCGCCCACAGACACCACCCTTGCTCCTCCGCCCACACACACCTCCCTTGCTCCTCCGCCTGCTGACAACTCCCTTGCTCCTCCGCTTGCTGACACCACCCTTGCTCCTCCTCCCACAGACACAACCTTTGCTCCTCCGCCCACTGACACCAGCCTTGCTTCTCCACCCACTGACACCAGACTTGCTCCTCCGCCCACTAACACCAGCCTTGCTCCTCCGCCTACAGACACCACCCTTGCTCCTCCGCCCTCAGACACCACTTTTGCTCCTCCGCCCACTGACACCACCCTTGCTCCTCCGCCCACTGACACCACCCTTGCTCCTCCGCCCACTGACACCACCCTTGCTCATCCGCCTACAGACACAACCCTGGCTCCTCCACCCACAGACACCACCCTTGCTCCTCCACCCACAGACACCACCCTTGCTCCTCCGCCCACAGACACCTCCCTTGCTCCTCCGCCCGCTGACAACTCCCTTGCTCCTCCGCTTGCTGACACCACCCTTGCTCCTCCGCCCACAGACACCACCCTTGCACCTCCGCCCACAGACACCTCCCTTGCTCTTCCGCCCACAGACACCTCCTTTGCTCCTCCGCCCACAGACACCACCTTTGCTCCTCTGCTCACAGACACCACCCTTGCTCCTCCGCCCACTGACACCACCCTTGCTCCTCCGCCCACTGACATCACCCTTGCTCATCCGCCTACAGACACAACCCTGGCTCCTCCACCCACAGACACCACCCTTGCTCCTCCGCCCACAGACACCACCCTTGCTCCTCCGCCCACAGACACCTCCCTTGCTCCTCCGCTTGCTGACACCACCCTTGCTCCTCCGCTTGCTGACACCACCCTTGCTCCTCCGCCCACAGACACCACCCTTGCTCCTCCGCCCACAGACATCACCCTTGCTCCTCCACCCACAGACACCTCCCTTGCTCCTCCGCCCACAGACACCCTTGCTCCTCCGCCCACAGACACCATTTTTGATCCTCCGCCCACTGACACCACCCTTGCTCCTCCGCCCACTGACACCACCCTTGCTCCTCCACCCACTGACACCACTCTTGCTCCTCCGCCCACTGACACCACCCTTGCTCATCCGCCTACAGACACAACCCTGGCTCCTCCACCCACAGACACCACCCTTGCTTCTCCGCCCGCTGACAACTCCCTTGCTCCTCCGCTTGCTGAAACCACCCTTTCTCCTCTGCCCACAGACACCACCCTTGCTCCTCCGCCCACAGACACCTCCCTTGCTCCTCCGCCCACAGACACCTCCCTTGCTCCTCTGCTCACAGATACCACCCTTGCTCCTCCGCCCACTGACATCAGCCTTGCTCCTCTGCCCAATGACACCAGCCTTGCTCCATTGCCAACTTACACCAGCCTTGCTCATCCGCCCACAGACACCACCCTTGTTCCTCCGCCCACTGACACCAGCCTTGCTCCTCCGCCCACAGACACCACCCTGGTTCCTTCACCCACATACACCACCTTGGATCCTCCGCCCACAGACACCACCCTGGCTCCTCTGCCCACAGACACCACCCTTGCTCCTCCGCCCACTGACACCAGCCTTGCTCCTCCGCCCACAGACACCACCCTTGTTCCTCTGCCCACATACACCACTTTTACTCCACCGCCCACTGACACCACCCTTGCTCCTCCGCCCACAGACACCACCCTTGCTCCTCCGCCCACAGACACCTCCCTTGCTCTTCCACCCACAGACACCTCCCTTGCTCCTCCGCCCACAGACACCACCCTTGCTCCTCTGCTCACAGATACCACCCTTGCTCCTCCGCCCACTGACATCAGCCTTGTTCCTCTGCCCAATGACACCAGCCTTGCTCCTCCGCCCACTGACACAACCCTTGCTCCTCCGCCCACAGACACCACTTTTGCTCCTCCGCCCACTGACACCACCCTTGCTCCTCCGCCCACTGACACCACCCTTTCTCCTCCGCCCACTGACACCACCCCTGCTCCTCCGCCCACTGACACAACCCTGGCTCCTCCGCCCACTGACACAACCCTGGCTCCTCCGCTCTCTGACACCTCCCTTGCTCCTCCGCCCGCTGACACCACCCTTGCTCCACCGCTCACAGACACCACCCTTGCTCCCCTGCCCCCAGACACCCTTCCACCATCCACCACTGACTCTCGTCCGCCAACCGCCGCCGACTCTCGTCTGCCAACCACCACCAACTCTCGTCCACCAACCACCGACACCCGTCCACGAACAGGTATGTGGGTAATAGTTTGAAGGGGAATCATTGGGAAGTGGAAGAGGCAGCTCAGTTCTGAGCTGATCCATCCCAAATGATTTTCCTGATTGAGTCAAGATATTGGGGGGCGTATGGAAATAATGGCAAGTCTGGGAGAAACTGATTCCTCTTGCATTCAAGGGAATAGTTCCTCCAGCATAGAGTGCTCTCAGGATACTGAGAAAACAAGAAATGTTGTAGTTGAGAGGACTCCATTATTTGGAGGGTATACACAGCAATCTTGCCCTGACTGCATGAACTGAATTGTTTGGCTTTCCTTGTGGCTTTGCACACATTGGGTAGACAGATTGTTCAGAGGGGCTGGGACTGACGAGTTCTTGGTACTTGTTGAAACCAATGACAAATGTGAGAAAGATGGAGGGTCCTACAATAGTTATTCCAGGGATCTAGCCTGAAATTTTTAAACAAGGACCTCCATGGTAGCATTTTCTGAAATACTACCAATGCCATGTGCTAAGACATTGTGGCAGTTGCAGCTTGGGGAAGTTAATGCATGGAAAAGAAAGTGGAGTAGTAAGAAGGGTTTGTGTTTTTTAGAGCACTGGGAGTTTTTTCTGAGAGATGCTATCTTTATGGTAGAGATGGATGAAAAGAGATCGTTGGTGCTAGGGGGGAGGATGTTCAAAAGGTTAGAGGAGATCTTAAACTAGAATGTAGAGGGGAGGGAAGAGAGACTGATAATGAACTAAACAGAATAGATAGGAATGGGGAAATAGCTAGGGCTCATGGAGGGTTAATAGAGGGAAGTGGGAGATTGGCAGGCAGGGAGACACCCATATTAAATACAGATACTAATAAACGTCTAAAAACTAAATCCAATAGGAGTAGAAAGGTAGGAGCAGATAAGATAACTGTAGCACAGACTGGGACAAACCACAAATGTGTTGTTGCTAATGCAACAAGCCTGACAGATACAATGGGGACGCTTTAATTAATTAATTAATAAATAAACGGAGCAGTATAATATCATAGCCATGACTGAAACATGGTGGGTGGAATCTCATGACTGGGCAGTTTATTTAGAAGATTATTCCCTTTTTCAGGGACATTGAGCAGTGATGGAGTATGATTATATACTGAACAGAATTGAAAACCTATTATCAGGGAAGATGTTGATGAAGGGAATAAAGGAAATATAGAGACTTTGTGGATAGAAATTATCAGTGGAGATAGAAGTACAAAGAAAATGTTTGTAGGGATATACTATAAACCACCAAATATCTGTGAGATTGAGGAAGTCAAAAAGCATTTGCAAATGCCCTGTCCCAGGGTTTTGGCACAGATTGGGTAGAATACTGTATTAGACAGGCATCAAAATTAAGTCATGTTTTCTTAATGGGTGATGTTAACAATCCGGATATAGACTGGAGCCATGAGATTAGCATTAAGACTAAAGAAAACAGGATGTTGGGTTGCAAAAAAAAAACAATTTCATGACCCAAGTTATTGAGGAACCAACCAATGAAGGGGCATTATAGGATTCTGAAAAAAAAGTTGTGAAGTGCGCTAGTAATATTAATAAAACGTGAATAAACCCTATGATGTAAACCCTAAATAATAAGTGTATAAATAAATATAACTACTATTTTAAGCATTCTAAAATTAAAAATAAAAAGAGAATATGTGTCTCACGGGAATAAAGTGGAAGAAAAGGATTATATAAATAAATATGTAATAAATATTAATCAGTTATTAATGTGAAGTAACTATGTAAGATGTAGAGATAATAATTATACATAACATATGTATTAAAACACTGGATTCAAAGGTTGCTCTGGATTACAGACAGACCAGTCTGTGGGTTGATGCAAGGGGGGAAAAGGCAAAAAATGTGCATCCAGAATCCCAATACATTATTTAGATTGCAAACAGTCTACTGAGTGGTGAAATAGTAAGTGCAGATAGCGCTCGTGCAAACAAAAATACAATAATAAACAAGATATAAAACCTGCGATACTAAGTCCAATGAAGGTAGTCCTGGAGCTGCCCAAAAGGTTAATCTGGTACCTCCCAACCAGATGAGAAGTCTGTGGAAGGGAACCTCCTGTGGCGCTGAGGTATGAATGGAAGTTTGATCTTGTGCAAAAGTTCTTGTCTTGGACTAATAGCCTCAGGAAAGGAAGACACAGATACAGAGAACACTGCAATAGTGTATTACCCAGGGACAATAGTATAAAGAGAGCAATTTATTGTATAAAACAATTGGTGAAAAAGAATTAACATAAAACAATTATATCAGACAATTGTCAGACATGAAAATGCATATAAAACACAAGCCAACAATGACCTTCTAGCCAGCATCCATCATAATCCAAATTGTATTAGAAACATCCCCAAAGGACAGCTGGTTAGAATCAAACGTATTTGCTCGGACCCTTTAGTATGCGATGCACAGGCACAGGACTTAAAACAGAGGTTTGTTGACCGTGCCTACAATAGACATCAGTTGGATAAAGCCATTGAGACAGTAAAAGTTATGACAAGGTCTGATTTATTGGAATACAAACCAAAAGAGAAAAACAACAGCAAGACAGACACAGTGGCATTCATCACACAATACAGTTCCCTGGCACCACAGATAACTAAAACATTTGGTAAATACTGGGGTCTCCTAAGACAAGATGATATCTTGAAGGGATATCTGAAAGAAAAAACGGAAATATATTTTAGGAAAGCAAACAATCTTAAAACAAAACTGTCACCTAGCTGTCCATTCAGTAGAAATACACAAAAAACAATAGATGCAATTAAGGGATATTTTCCATGTGCTAAATGCATAGCGTGTCAACACAGTATCAAAACTCAAAAATTCACATCAAACATTACACAAAAAGAGTATCCCATCAGAACACTAATCAATTGTCACAGCCAATTTGTCATTTATTTGTTGGAATGCCCGTGTGGCCTACAATATGTGGGCCGCACGGGGGAACACATATATAACATCAAAAGAGGCTTTGAGTCCCATAATGTTTCTCTCCATTTCAAATTAAAACATGCACAAAGTCCAGCAGGACTGAAATGTCATGCCATGGAATGTCCCACAATCTGCAAGCGAGGAGGAGATAAATTAAACTTCATTTCCAAAAGGGAATCCTTGTGGATTTTTTAATTAAAAACGCTCAGTCCACAAGGGCTGAATGCTGAATTTGATCTGTCAGCATTCCTTAAATAAATATTCCATAAATAAAAGCTTCTTTAACTATACCACATAACATGCCAAGTGTCCTTGTCTTTGTCTGCCAACAAGTGTCAAAAAGTCTGATATGTTAAAAATTCTGACAGCAACATCTTTTATGTGGTAGCCTGCAATACATCATAAAACATCATTAATATCATTAAATTATTATAACTTAATTTATCACTTCATTATTACTTATATTCACATTTATATTTAATTTTTCATTTATATTAATAATCAACACTAATATTCATTATGAAAATCTAATTCAATTTTATTTTGGTAATAATAATAATTGATAGCCAGTAAATCAACAACACTAAGGCTGGTTATATATTGCAAGATCTTTTCTCATGTGTCCCACCTTGAAAAGGTGTCTCTCTAATATATTGTCTCTCTAATATATTATCCTTCATATATTATCTTTCTAATAATACACTATCCAGTGACTTATTGTTAAAAATGTTGACCAATATACAAGTTTCTTGTGTTTGTAAATCTCCAATCAAGCATTAGATAGCCTTGATTTTGATGTATTTCTGTGTATCATTATACATGTTGTAATCCACTGATATAGTTGAACAGGTATTGTGGACTCATGTTTCACTTAACATATGGGAGGGATTTATTCTTCCCCTTTAGATATTCCCAGTCCGCTATCTGGACATATCTCTAATCTTTATTATTGAACAAAATTGTGATAATATGCCATCCTGTTCAATTTTTGATGTAAATCCATTTTTTTATGTAATTCACCATTGTATCCTATACTGATGTAATTCACCATTGTATCCTATATTCATGTTTAATCAGAGGACTTTCCACTGGGTGTTTCCCAAACTAAAACAATATAATTGCCTTAATTGAACGATCTGGGGTATATATAGAAGTACAGCCCCATGTAGCAATCATCCCTGACGAAGAAACCCACCAATAGGAGTTTCGAAACGCGTTGGAGGTTTTTTGGCCTCTCAGGGACACCGTAGCAGTGCGATCCAGGCGGTGACGTCAGCAGTGGAGCCGATCGACCAGACTCTGTCAGCAAGGAGACTACGAGCATTGAAGGCGATCCTCCTGCATCAACTGGCTATTCCACCCCACCGCGAGCGGTGTTACCTGATGTAAAGACCCTAAAACCATTGCGCATGTCCTAGTTACCTCTGGTGAGTAGGATTTCAATTTTTACCACGGCGGAGCAGTTTCATCTTCCTAGTGCACAAGCGCATGGAAGTTTTATATGTGTTTTATATGCATATTCATGTCTGACAATTGTCTGATATAATTGTTTTATATTAATTGTTTTTCACCAATTGTTTTATACAATAAATTGCTCTCTTTATACTATTGTCCCTGGGTAATACACTATTGCAGTGTTCTCTGTATTTTTGTCTTCCTTTCCTGATGCTATTAGTCCAAGACAAGAACTTTTGCACAAGATCAAACTTCCATTCATACCTCAGCGCCACAGAAGGTTTCCTTCCACTGCAAACAATCTACTGATGACAGACATATAAATTGGACCAGATAATAAACACAGTTAAAAACACACACTATTAAAAGCACAAGATTGAACAATGTATCTGCTTGTAACCAGAAACCAAACAAATGGTGTGGAATACAGTTTGATAAAACAAAGGTTGGAGCAAGTGATAGCCTAAAACTCTGATACTGCCCTTATGTTAGTAGATTAGACGTTAACAAATGGTCATGCATGCCTATTTGTCCAGAGCAAGTAAAGTGTATATAGTGTGGGTTATCAAAACACACAATCTGGATAAAGATGAATCTGATTTATAGGCAGAGGATTAGTTGGTCTCCTTGCTAATCCTGCAGTTAATGAGCTGGAGAAAAGTACCTGTGGATTACCTTATCCAGAGTCTGGAGCTGTGGTTGTGGCGCTAAATTTAAAGCTGATCCATTTAGTGTGAAATCCCATGTACAGTAGCAATTGCTGGTATGCACCGTTCTGGATGCAGATATCTCAAAATTGAGAAAGTGTCGCTGCTCTCGCCATCCTGATTCCCCTCCACAAATTGCCGGAGAAGCTCGGTTAGGAGAAATAGCTTCAGTACAGTGCCCAAGTTTCACCAAAGGGGGTGGGAGGGGGCGTATTGTAATCACCTGGTTTTTACGGGGTTTACAGATCCAGGCCGGTCACATGTTAGTCCTTGAGGAAAGAAGAAGGCATCAATTATAACAGGGGCAGCAAATTAGCAACCTTGGCATTATTCAAATATCAGAATTTGGCCTGATGGCTGATATTTCTCTCCCGAAGGACTTGGATAGGACTTGGACTGGAAACTTGAGCAGGTAAATGGCATATGAGGTTTAATACAAATAAATGTAAGGTTTTGCATTTGGGAAACAAGAATAAACTGTCAATTTACAAATTAAATGAGGATACATTTCCTGTAGGAGAATCCTTGATGGAGATGGATTTACTGACGAGACAACAAGTATTCTAAAGCTTGACTTAAACTAGCCCGGTTACATGCTGGGTACATGCTGGGTGTAACCTGGCTAGTTTAAGGCAAGTTTAAGGCATTTCTGCATTGACTAATGACCCATTGGATGAACACAGCAGGGGTCCCTGGCAGTCCCAATCCGTTTGAATGGGACTGCCAGGGACCCCCGCTTTTAATCTGATGGGCCATTAGTCAATGCAGAAATGCCTTAAACTTGCCTTAAACTAGATCAAGCATGTATCCAGCATGTACCTGGTTCTTTTTGGTGATTGCCACTGGTTTGTGTTAGACTAACCGTCGACACTACAGTAGGAGTGCTTGTTGAAAGCAGACTTAGCAATAGTGCCCAAAGTCATGTAGTAGCTGCAAAGGCAAACAAGATGTTTTCTTGCATAAAACAGGGAATGCATAGAAGGGAAGTAAACATAAGTATGCCCCTCTTTAAAGCATTAGTAAGACTACACCTTGAATATGGAGACCAGTGTTGGGCACCACTCCATAAAAGAAGACACTGTGGAACTAGAAAAAGCGCAGAGAAGAGATGCCAAATTATTAAAGCAGATGGATAATCTGATTTATGAGGAGAGGCTAGCTAAATTAGATTTGTTTACATTAGAAAGTGGGGGCAGAGGGAAGGTCTGCAATTGATTTAATATGAGTAACTGCTTCTAGTAGCTTTGAGGTACAAGGTGTATATTTTTAAACATCGGTAGTGTGAGACAGGATCTTCATTAAGTGCTGAAGGTGACTTTAACTTATTGTATTGAAATGTTACTTCCAGAATTGTAAGTAATACAATCCCTTTTTGTCCCACAGATCTTCTCTACCCATATGGACCTGCACTCGACACTGTGAATCCAAAAGTAGATGATGGTGGATCAGCATTAATAACACTCTCTGATAAACTATATCTATTTGGGAATGTTTCTACTCATCTCTACGTGAGTACAGTGTCAGATACTGCACTTCCATTAACTGTCCCGAAATAGGGCAATTCATATCACAAATAAGAGTAACATACAAATGTATTACTCCTGCCATTATTATGAAGAGGAAGTCTAATGTATAAGAAGGAAATACATGACCATACTTTCTGCCTACTTACAAAGACTCTTACAGTCCAGATTGTTCTTTGTTAGTGAAGCAGTTGAGGTTATGGAGTTGCGTAAGATCCGCAAAAATGTAAGGGTTTTCATCTTATTCTTCTGCCCCAACAGGTGAATAACAATGGTTTGCTGTCATTCAATACATCAATCGGCACTTTTACACCCAGCGCGCTTCCTGTGACTGATGGGAACCCTTTCCTAGCCCCTTTCTGGGCTGATGTGGATAATAGGGTAGCAGGTGACATATATTACCGGCAGAGCACGGATCCTGATATTTTGGCACGGGCAACATCTGACATTAGAACTCACTTCTGTGTCCTACACTTCTCTGCTCAGTGGGTTTTTGTGGCGACATGGCACAAAGTTGCATATTATGGATCTCAATCTTCCAGCAAGGTATCATTTCTTTTTAGCTTTCCTTCTCCCCAACATACTTTGTTGTAAAGTAATCACACATCATTCTCTGATGCAGTAAAAATCCTATGTTACTCTTCTCATCCTTTACCAGTCCTGTGTTACCCAACCCATGCTGCAGTAATTGTGTAAAGCCCTAAAAAAACACTACATGTAGTTACATCATAAGTTTTAATAGAGCAACGAGAGACTTCTTCATTGATGCTTTTGAAACAGATTTTCTTCTTGGTGTGGACTGGCGCCATTATCACTGAATGGTCAGCACAGGAAGTGTACACTGTGCTCATGAAGAAGAGATCTTTGAAAGTTCACAAGCTCTGGGCAGCCACAGTATGAAGAATACTCTTGTTTGTCCATTAAAATGTATCACATCACACCACACAGAATCTACACTTCTCTGGAAACTATACGGCTACTAAAATGTTATCCTGAAAGCATTGAAATATATGCGTGTTATATCTTTAATCCGTAGTGAAATTTAGCATTTTAACCTATTTTCAAATCTTGTGGGATCATGCCAGTATGGTGTTCATACATTTAGATAGTGTTTGGAGAGTACAGATATAGCAGATGTTATGGTGAGTTGACGCATTTCACACACAATGTGTCCGCAGGAACAGGCGTCCTTGTAATAGCATTAGACGTGTGCATGAAAAAAGGTGGGGCAATCGTGCTATTGCAGCCACTACTGGACACCAGCAGGTGCAATAACATCTGCTCCACCTGTAGTTTCCTAGCCCAACCCTGAGCACCAAGCAGGAATCACAGAAGAGGTAATGCCATACCCTGTTCTGTGCCTTTAGGTGAACACATTTCAGGCTGTCCTGAGCACAGATGGGAATCTCACTTTCATTCTGTTCAACTATGAGGACATCCAGTGGACGACAGGCACAGCCAGCGGGGGGACTGATGGACTGGGAGGTACCCCAGCACTGGTAAGGACGCCATTGTGTACACCCTGAGGAGTACTGGTTAGATAAAGAAATTGGGAGCCTTGTAAGCTGTTTTGGAAAGAGTTCCTTTCCCCAATGTTTGCTGCATTTATTCCGTTAATATTTTCTGTGTTCTGCATACAGGTATCTGTTTTGAAAGAGATGCATACATGGTTGTTACGATAAAACTCAATATACAGTAGACAGAGATGCATTGCTTGATTTTCCTATTCATAGATTCCCCACTATGAAACCCTCCAAGATTTACCAGGTTGTTTTAATGTAAAGATGGTGGTCAATGTGAATTTCCTTAGGCTGCTCTATAATGCTTCTCTCCATGCTGCTCTATTCATGTATTCTGCAACTTGTCCCTTTCCAATGAATCAGGTGGTGCTGGGATGAGGGAACATCCTATCTTATATGGGCCTTATGACCACAGCATGCAAATGCACGAATTGCAATCAAATGACCATATATACATGGCCAGCGGCCCTAGCCACATCCCATGGCACTATTACCAGCTGCAACCACATTTCTGCAGCTGCGGTGGTAACAATGCAGTATTTTTTCTAATAGTCCCAAAGCAAGAAATATTATATCTAAATAGAATGTTCCCTTTATTGAAATTCCCTTCTATGTGACACTGGTACTTCCCCCCTGTATGGGACACGTTCCATTCAGGATGTAGGTGAGTCCAACTGCATTAAGGAGATGTTCTGCTCCACAGGCTGGTCTAAACAGCGGGTACAGCACAGATTACTACTCAATTCCAGGAACAATGTCCCCAGCCATCCTGAATGTGTCATCCACCAGTAACGTTAACGTTACCGGACGCTGGGCTTTCAGAGCGGATCAGCTGAAATCTGCAGACTTCTGTGGTAGGTGCAATGTTCATTAGGAAATATATCAAGTACAGTTCTACTGTACAATGTATACTGTATATGTTGAAGCTCCTTATAACTCAGGATGTTTTCCCTGTGGCATGTCTGGTATTCAGTTGTTGTTGATGGACAATCACTGATTTATATTTTGCTACATATATTGTTTAACTTGTTAAAACTGATTACATGTCTGTTATCCCTACATACAGTAAGGTTAGGACCTATAGCAAAGAAACAACAAAGGGTAAGGGGGTGGGGGGGTAAAGGGTACAGATGGAAATGATGCAATGCAGATAGAACTGACATTGATTTAAAATGCAATTTAATTTCTTGTTTGTCATTGTCTAAAGTATATACGATTTTAATACAGTATATTATTTACTGGTTTAGTGCACTGTTAAATGTAAAGGATTATTGTAATCACTGTAAACTGTATTTTGTGGTCTTGTTGTATTGTAATATGTTTTGTTATGGAAAACGCAATTAAAAAAGTCAACGATAAAAAGAAATTGGTTATAGAAAATTGTTTCTAGTTCTCAAAAGAAGAGGCATTTGTAAAAAGATATTCTCCAATCTCCAAAGGGATAAAGTTATAACTGAAACATTTTCTGTCCCCAAACAGACTATCGTCCATCAATCGGTCCACCAACCACAGACAGCACCCTTGCTCCACCGCCCCCAGACACCACGCTTGCTCCTCCGCCCACTGACACCACACTTGCTCCTCCGCCCACTGACACCACGCTTGCTCCTCCGCCCGCAGATACCACCCTGGCTCCTCCGCTCACTGACACCACGCTTGCTCCACCGCCCACTGACACCACCCTTGCTCCTCCTCCCCCTGACACCACCCTTGCTCCTCCGCCCACTGACACCACCCTTGCTCCTCCGCCCATTGACACCACCCTTGCTCCTCCGCCCACTGACACCACCCTTGCTCCTCCGCCCACTGACACAACCCATGCTCCTCCACCCACTGACACCACCCTTGCTCCTCCGCCCACTGACATCACCCTTACTCCTCTGCCCACTGACACAACCCATGCTCCTCCACCCACGGACACCACACTTGCTCCTCCACCCACTGACACCACCCTTGCTCCTCCGCTCACTGACACCACCCTTGCTCCTCCGCCCACTGACACCACCCTTATTCCTCCGCCCACTGACACCAGCCTTGCTCCTCCGCCCACTGACACCACTCTTGCTCCACTGCCCACTGACACCACCCTTGCTCCTCCGCCCCCTGACACCACCCTTGCTCCTCCGCCCACTGACACCACACTTGCTCCTCCGCCCACTGACACCACGCGTGCTCCTCCACCCACTGACACCACCCTTGCTCCTCCGCCCACTGACACCACCCTTGCTCCTCCGCCCACTGACACCACCCTTGCTCCTCCGCCCACTGACACCACCCTTGCTCCTCCGCCCACTCACACAACACTTGTTCCTCCGCCCACTGACACCACCCTTGCTCTTCCACCCACTGACACCACATTTGCTAATCTGCCCACTGACACCACCCTTGCTCCTCCGCCCACAGACACCACCCTTGTTCCTCCACCCACTGACATCACCCTTACTCCTCTGCCCACTGACACAACCCATGCTCCTCCACCCACGGACACCACACTTGCTCCTCCACCCACTGACACCACCCTTGCTCCTCCGCTCACTGACACCACCCTTGCTCCTCCGCCCACTGACACCACCCTTATTCCTCCGCCCACTGACACCAGCCTTGCTCCTCCGCCCACTGACACCACTCTTGCTCCACTGCCCACTGACACCACCCTTGCTCCTCCGCCCCCTGACACCACCCTTGCTCCTCCGCCCACTGACACCACACTTGCTCCTCCGCCCACTGACACCACGCGTGCTCCTCCACCCACTGACACCACCCTTGCTCCTCCGCCCACTGACACCACCCTTGCTCCTCCGCCCACTGACACCACCCTTGCTCCTCCGCCCACTGACACCACCCTTGCTCCTCCGCCCACTCACACAACACTTGTTCCTCCGCCCACTGACACCACCCTTGCTCTTCCACCCACTGACACCACATTTGCTAATCTGCCCACTGACACCACCCTTGCTCCTCCGCCCACAGACACCACCCTTGTTCCTCCGCCCACAGACACCACCCATGCTCCTCTGCCCACAGACACCACCCTTGCTCCTCCGCCCACAGACACCACCCGTGTTCCTCCGCCCACTAACACCACCCTTGTACCCCCACCTACAGACACCACCCTTGTTCCCCCGCCCACAGACACCACCCTTTTTCCCCCGCCCACAGACACCACCCTTGTTCCTCCGCCAACAGACACCACCCTTGTTCCTCCGCTAACAGACACCACCCTTGTTCCCCCGCCCACAGACACCACCATTGTACCCCCGCCCACAGACACCACCCTTGTTCCCCCGCCCACAGACACCACCCTTGTTCCTCCGCCCACAGACACCACCCTTGTTCCTCTGCCCACAGACACCACCCTTGTTCCTCCGCCCACAGACACCACCCTTGTTCCCCCGCCCACAGACACCACCCTTGTTCCCCCGCCCACAGACACCACCCTTGTTCCTCCGCCCACAGACACCACCCTTGTTCCTCCGCCCACAGACACCACCCTTGTTCCTCCGCCCACAGACACCACCCTTGTTCCCCCGCCCACAGACACCACCCTTGTTCCCCCGCCCACAGACACCACCCTTGTTCCCCCGCCCACAGACACCACACTTGTTCCCCCGCCAACAGACAACAGCCTTGTTCCTCGGTCCACAGACACCACCCTTGCTCCTCCGCCCACAGACACCACACTTGCTCCTCCGCCCACAGACACCACCCTTGCTCCTCCACCCACAGACACCACCCTTGCTCATCCGCCCACAGTAACAACCCTTGTTCCTCCTCCCACAGACACCACCCTTGTTCCTCCGCCCACCGACACCACCCTTGTTCCTCCGCCCACCGACACCACCCTTGTTCCTCCGCCCACCTACACCACCCTTGTTCCTCTGCCCACCGACACCACCCTTGTTCCTCCGCCCACAGTAACCACCCTTGTTCCTCCGCCCACCGACACCACCCTTGTTCCTATGCCCACCGACACCACACTTGTACCTCCGCCCACCGACACCACCCTTGTTACTCCGCCCACAGTAACCACCCTTGTTCCTCCGGCCACAGACACCACCCTTGTTCCTCCGCCCACAGACACCACCCTTGTTCCTCCGCCCACAGACACCACCTTTGGTCCTCCGCCCACAGACACCACCCTTGCTCCTCCATCCGCAGACACCACCCTTGTTCCTCCGCCCAAAGACACCACCCTTGTTCCTCCGCCCACAGACACCACCCTTGTTCCCCCGCCCACAGACACCACCCTTGTTCCTCCACCCACAGACACCACCCTTGTTCCTCCGCCCACAGACACCACCCTTGTTCCTCCGCCCACAGACACCACCCTTGTTCCTCCGGCCACAGACACCACCCTTGTTCCTCCGCTCACAGACACCACCCTTGTTCCTCCGCTCACAGACACCACCCTAGTTCCTCCGCTCACAGACACCACCCTTGTTCCTCCGCTCACAGACACCACCCTTGCTCCTCCGCTCAAAGACACCACCCTTGCTCCTCTCCTCACAGACACCACCCTTGCTCCTCCGCTCACAGACACCACCCTTGCTCCTCCGCTCACAGACACCACCCTTGCTCCTCCGCTCACAGACACCACCCTTGCTCCTCCGCTCACAGACACCACCCTTGTTCCTCCGCCCACCGACACCACCCTTGTTCCTCCGCCCACTGACACCACCCTTGTTCCTCCGCCCACCGACACCACCCTTGTTCCTCCGCCCACAGACACCACCCTTGTTCCTCCTCCCACAGACACAACACTTGTTCCTCCGCCCACAGACACCACCCTTGTTCCTCCGCCCACAGACACCACCCTTGTTCCTCCGCCCACAGACACCACCCTTGTTCCTCCTCCCACAGACACCACCCTTGCTCCTTCGCCCACAGACACCACCCTTGTTCCTCCGCCCACAGACACCACCCTCGTTCCTCCACCCACAGACACCACCCTTGTTCATCCGCCCACAGACACCACCCTTGTTCCTCCGCTCACAGACACCACCCTTGTTCCTCCGCTCACAGACACCACCCTTGTTCCTCCGCTCACAGACACCACCCTTGTTCCTCCGCTCACAGACACCACCT
Organism: Ascaphus truei; assembly: GCF_040206685.1. Lineage (NCBI taxonomy): Eukaryota > Metazoa > Chordata > Amphibia > Anura > Ascaphidae > Ascaphus > Ascaphus truei. Next base: position 125,895,187 of record NC_134488.1, read on the forward strand.
TTGCTCCTCCGCTCACAGACACCACCCTTGCTCCTCCCCTCACAGACACCACCTTTGCTCCTCCGCTCACAGACACCACCCTTGTTCCTCCGCTCACAGACACTACCCTTACTCCTCCGCTCACAGACACGACCCTTGCTCCTCCGCTCACAGACACCACCCTTGTTCCTCCGCCCACCGACACCACCCTTGTTCCTCCGCCCACCGACACCACCCTTGTTCCTCCGCCCACAGACACCACCCTTGTTCCTCCTCCCACAGACACAACACTTGTTCCTCCGCCCACAGACACCACCCTTGTTCCTCCGCCCACAGACACCACCCTTGTTCCTCCTCCCACAGACATCACCCTTGCTCCTCCGCCCACAGACACCACCCTTGTTCCTCCGCCCACAGACACCACCCTTGTTCCTCCTCCCACAGACACAACACTTGTTCCTCCGCCCACAGACACCACCCTTGTTCCTCCGCCCACAGACACCACCCTTGTTCCTCCTCCCACAGACACCACCCTTGCTCCTCCGCCCACAGACACCACCCTTGTTCCTCCGACCACGGACACCACCCTTGTTCCTACGCCCACAGACACCACCCTTGTTCCTCCGCCCACAGACACCACCCTCGTTCCTCCACCCACAGACACCACCCTTGTTCATCCGCCCACAGACACCACCCTTGTTCCTCCGCTCACAGACACCACCCTTGTTCCTCCGCTCACAGACACCACCCTTGTTCCTCCGCTCACAGACACCACCCTTGTTCCTCCGCTCACAGACACCACCCTTGCTCCTCCGCTCACAGACACCACCCTTGCTCCTCCCCTCACAGACACCACCCTTGCTCCTCCGCTCACAGACACCACCCTTGTTCCTCCGCTCACAGACACCACCCTTGCTCCTCCGCTCACAGACACCACCCTTGCTCCTCCGCTCACAGACACCACCCTTGCTCCTCCGCTCACAGACACCACCCTTGTTCCTCCGCCCACCGACACCACCCTTGTTCCTCCGCCCACAGACACCACCCTTTTTCCCCCGCCCACAGACACCACCCTTGTTCCTCCGCCAACAGACACCACCCTTGTTCCTCCGCTAACAGACACCACCCTTGTTCCCCCGCCCACAGACACCACCATTGTACCCCCGCCCACAGACACCACCCTTGTTCCCCCGCCCACAGACACCACCCTTGTTCCTCCGCCCACAGACACCACCCTTGTTCCTCTGCCCACAGACACCACCCTTGTTCCTCCGCCCACAGACACCACCCTTGTTCCCCCGCCCACAGACACCACCCTTGTTCCCCCGCCCACAGACACCACCCTTGTTCCTCCGCCCACAGACACCACCCTTGTTCCTCCGCCCACAGACACCACCCTTGTTCCTCCGCCCACAGACACCACCCTTGTTCCCCCGCCCACAGACACCACCCTTGTTCCCCCGCCCACAGACACCACCCTTGTTCCCCCGCCCACAGACACCACACTTGTTCCCCCGCCAACAGACAACAGCCTTGTTCCTCGGTCCACAGACACCACCCTTGCTCCTCCGCCCACAGACACCACACTTGCTCCTCCGCCCACAGACACCACCCTTGCTCCTCCACCCACAGACACCACCCTTGCTCATCCGCCCACAGTAACAACCCTTGTTCCTCCTCCCACAGACACCACCCTTGTTCCTCCGCCCACCGACACCACCCTTGTTCCTCCGCCCACCGACACCACCCTTGTTCCTCCGCCCACCTACACCACCCTTGTTCCTCTGCCCACCGACACCACCCTTGTTCCTCCGCCCACAGTAACCACCCTTGTTCCTCCGCCCACCGACACCACCCTTGTTCCTATGCCCACCGACACCACACTTGTACCTCCGCCCACCGACACCACCCTTGTTACTCCGCCCACAGTAACCACCCTTGTTCCTCCGGCCACAGACACCACCCTTGTTCCTCCGCCCACAGACACCACCCTTGTTCCTCCGCCCACAGACACCACCTTTGGTCCTCCGCCCACAGACACCACCCTTGCTCCTCCATCCGCAGACACCACCCTTGTTCCTCCGCCCAAAGACACCACCCTTGTTCCTCCGCCCACAGACACCACCCTTGTTCCCCCGCCCACAGACACCACCCTTGTTCCTCCGCCCACAGACACCACCCTTGTTCCTCCGCCCACAGACACCACCCTTGTTCCTCCGCCCACAGACACCACCCTTGTTCCTCCGGCCACAGACACCACCCTTGTTCCTCCGCTCACAGACACCACCCTTGTTCCTCCGCTCACAGACACCACCCTAGTTCCTCCGCTCACAGACACCACCCTTGTTCCTCCGCTCACAGACACCACCCTTGCTCCTCCGCTCAAAGACACCACCCTTGCTCCTCTCCTCACAGACACCACCCTTGCTCCTCCGCTCACAGACACCACCCTTGCTCCTCCGCTCACAGACACCACCCTTGCTCCTCCGCTCACAGACACCACCCTTGCTCCTCCGCTCACAGACACCACCCTTGTTCCTCCGCCCACCGACACCACCCTTGTTCCTCCGCCCACTGACACCACCCTTGTTCCTCCGCCCACCGACACCACCCTTGTTCCTCCGCCCACAGACACCACCCTTGTTCCTCCTCCCACAGACACAACACTTGTTCCTCCGCCCACAGACACCACCCTTGTTCCTCCGCCCACAGACACCACCCTTGTTCCTCCGCCCACAGACACCACCCTTGTTCCTCCTCCCACAGACACCACCCTTGCTCCTTCGCCCACAGACACCACCCTTGTTCCTCCGCCCACAGACACCACCCTCGTTCCTCCACCCACAGACACCACCCTTGTTCATCCGCCCACAGACACCACCCTTGTTCCTCCGCTCACAGACACCACCCTTGTTCCTCCGCTCACAGACACCACCCTTGTTCCTCCGCTCACAGACACCACCCTTGTTCCTCCGCTCACAGACACCACCTTTGCTCCTCCGCTCACAGACACCACCCTTGCTCCTCCCCTCACAGACACCACCTTTGCTCCTCCGCTCACAGACACCACCCTTGTTCCTCCGCTCACAGACACTACCCTTACTCCTCCGCTCACAGACACGACCCTTGCTCCTCCGCTCACAGACACCACCCTTGTTCCTCCGCCCACCGACACCACCCTTGTTCCTCCGCCCACCGACACCACCCTTGTTCCTCCGCCCACAGACACCACCCTTGTTCCTCCTCCCACAGACACAACACTTGTTCCTCCGCCCACAGACACCACCCTTGTTCCTCCGCCCACAGACACCACCCTTGTTCCTCCTCCCACAGACATCACCCTTGCTCCTCCGCCCACAGACACCACCCTTGTTCCTCCGCCCACAGACACCACCCTTGTTCCTCCTCCCACAGACACAACACTTGTTCCTCCGCCCACAGACACCACCCTTGTTCCTCCGCCCACAGACACCACCCTTGTTCCTCCTCCCACAGACACCACCCTTGCTCCTCCGCCCACAGACACCACCCTTGTTCCTCCGCCCACGGACACCACCCTTGTTCCTACGCCCACAGACACCACCCTTGTTCCTCCGCCCACAGACACCACCCTCGTTCCTCCACCCACAGACACCACCCTTGTTCATCCGCCCACAGACACCACCCTTGTTCCTCCGCTCACAGACACCACCCTTGTTCCTCCGCTCACAGACACCACCCTTGTTCCTCCGCTCACAGACACCACCCTTGTTCCTCCGCTCACAGACACCACCCTTGCTCCTCCGCTCACAGACACCACCCTTGCTCCTCCCCTCACAGACACCACCCTTGCTCCTCCGCTCACAGACACCACCCTTGTTCCTCCGCTCACAGACACCACCCTTGCTCCTCCGCTCACAGACACCACCCTTGCTCCTCCGCTCACAGACACCACCCTTGCTCCTCCGCTCACAGACACCACCCTTGTTCCTCCGCCCACCGACACCACCCTTGTTCCTCCGCCCACAGACACCACCCTTGTTCCTCCTCCCACAGACACAACACTTGTTCCTCCGCCCACAGACACCACCCTTGTTCCTCCGCCCACAGACACCACCCTTGTTCCTCCTCCCACAGACACCACCCTTGCTCCTCCGCCAACAGACACCACCCTTGTTCCTCCGCCCACGGACACCACCCTTGTTCCTTCGCCCACAGACACCACCCTCGTTCCTCCGCCCACAGACACCACCCTCGTTCCTCCGCCCACAGACACCACCCTTGTTCCTCCGCCCACAGACACCACCCTTGTTCCTCCTCCCACAGACACAACACTTGTTCCTCCGCCCACAGACACCACCCTTGTTCCTCCGCCCACAGACACCACCCTTGTTCCTCCTCCCACAGACACCACCCTTGCTCCTCCGCCCACAGACACCACCCTTGTTCCTCCGCCCACAGACACCACCCTTGCTCCTCCGCCCACAGACACCACCCTTGTTCCTCCGCCCACAGACACCACCCTTGTTCCTCCGCCCACAGACACCACCCTTGTTTCTCCGCCCACAGACACCACCCTTGTTCCTCCGCCCACAGACACCACCCTTGTTCATCCGCCCACAGACACCACCCTTGTTCCTCCGCTCACAGACACAACCCTTGTTCCTCCGCTCACAGACACCACCCTAGTTCCTCCGCTCACAGACACCACCCTAGTTCCTCCGCTCACAGACACCACCCTTGTTCCTCCGCTCACAGACACCACCCTTGTTCCTCCGCTCACAGACACCACCCTTGCTCCTCCGCTCACAGACACCACCCTTGCTCCTCCGCTCACAGACACCACCCTTGCTCCTCCACTCACAGACACCACCCTTGCTCCTCCGCTCACAGACACCACCCTTTCTCCTCCGCTCACAGACACCACCCTTGCTCTTCCGCTCACAGACACCACCCTTGCTCTTCCGCTCACAGACACCACCCTTGCTCCTCCGCTCACAGACACCACCCTTGCTCCTCCGCCCACTGATACCACCCTTGCTCCTCCGCCCACTGACACCACCCTTGCTCCTCCGCTCAAAGACACCACCCTTGCTCCTCCGCTCACAGACACCACTCTTGTTCCTCCGCCCACCGACACCACCCTTGTTCCTCCGCCCACCGACACAGACACCACCCATGTTCCTCCGCCCACCGAGACCACCCTTGTTCCTCCGCCCACCGACACCACCCTTGTTCCTCCGCTCACAGACACCACCCTTGCTCCTCCCCTCACAGACACCACCCTTGCTCCTCCGCTCACAGACACCACCCTTGTTCCTCCGCTCACAGACACCACCCTTGCTCCTCCGCTCACAGACACCACCCTTGCTCCTCCGCTCACAGACACCACCCTTGCTCCTCCGCTCACAGACACCACCCTTGTTCCTCCGCCCACCGACACCACCCTTGTTCCTCCGCCCACCTACACCACCCTTGTTCCTCTGCCCACCGACACCACCCTTGTTCCTCCGCCCACAGTAACCACCCTTGTTCCTCCGCCCACCGACACCACCCTTGTTCCTATGCCCACCGACACCACACTTGTACCTCCGCCCACCGACACCACCCTTGTTACTCCGCCCACAGTAACCACCCTTGTTCCTCCGGCCACAGACACCACCCTTGTTCCTCCGCCCACAGACACCACCCTTGTTCCTCCGCCCACAGACACCACCTTTGGTCCTCCGCCCACAGACACCACCCTTGCTCCTCCATCCGCAGACACCACCCTTGTTCCTCCGCCCAAAGACACCACCCTTGTTCCTCCGCCCACAGACACCACCCTTGTTCCCCCGCCCACAGACACCACCCTTGTTCCTCCGCCCACAGACACCACCCTTGTTCCTCCGCCCACAGACACCACCCTTGTTCCTCCGCCCACAGACACCACCCTTGTTCCTCCGGCCACAGACACCACCCTTGTTCCTCCGCTCACAGACACCACCCTTGTTCCTCCGCTCACAGACACCACCCTAGTTCCTCCGCTCAAAGACACCACCCTTGTTCCTCCGCTCACAGACACCACCCTTGCTCCTCCGCTCAAAGACACCACCCTTGCTCCTCTCCTCACAGACACCACCCTTGCTCCTCCGCTCACAGACACCACCCTTGCTCCTCCGCTCACAGACACCACCCTTGCTCCTCCGCTCACAGACACCACCCTTGCTCCTCCGCTCACAGACACCACCCTTGTTCCTCCGCCCACCGACACCACCCTTGTTCCTCCGCCCACTGACACCACCCTTGTTCCTCCGCCCACCGACACCACCCTTGTTCCTCCGCCCACAGACACCACCCTTGTTCCTCCTCCCACAGACACAACACTTGTTCCTCCGCCCACAGACACCACCCTTGTTCCTCCGCCCACAGACACCACCCTTGTTCCTCCGCCCACAGACACCACCCTTGTTCCTCCTCCCACAGACACCACCCTTGCTCCTTCGCCCACAGACACCACCCTTGTTCCTCCGCCCACAGACACCACCCTCGTTCCTCCACCCACAGACACCACCCTTGTTCATCCGCCCACAGACACCACCCTTGTTCCTCCGCTCACAGACACCACCCTTGTTCCTCCGCTCACAGACACCACCCTTGTTCCTCCGCTCACAGACACCACCCTTGTTCCTCCGCTCACAGACACCACCTTTGCTCCTCCGCTCACAGACACCACCCTTGCTCCTCCCCTCACAGACACCACCTTTGCTCCTCCGCTCACAGACACCACCCTTGTTCCTCCGCTCACAGACACTACCCTTACTCCTCCGCTCACAGACACGACCCTTGCTCCTCCGCTCACAGACACCACCCTTGTTCCTCCGCCCACCGACACCACCCTTGTTCCTCCGCCCACCGACACCACCCTTGTTCCTCCGCCCACAGACACCACCCTTGTTCCTCCTCCCACAGACACAACACTTGTTCCTCCGCCCACAGACACCACCCTTGTTCCTCCGCCCACAGACACCACCCTTGTTCCTCCTCCCACAGACATCACCCTTGCTCCTCCGCCCACAGACACCACCCTTGTTCCTCCGCCCACAGACACCACCCTTGTTCCTCCGCCCACAGACACCACCTTTGGTCCTCCGCCCACAGACACCACCCTTGCTCCTCCATCCGCAGACACCACCCTTGTTCCTCCGCCCAAAGACACCACCCTTGTTCCTCCGCCCACAGACACCACCCTTGTTCCCCCGCCCACAGACACCACCCTTGTTCCTCCGCCCACAGACACCACCCTTGTTCCTCCGCCCACAGACACCACCCTTGTTCCTCCGCCCACAGACACCACCCTTGTTCCTCCGGCCACAGACACCACCCTTGTTCCTCCGCTCACAGACACCACCCTTGTTCCTCCGCTCACAGACACCACCCTAGTTCCTCCGCTCACAGACACCACCCTTGTTCCTCCGCTCACAGACACCACCCTTGCTCCTCCGCTCACAGACACCACCCTTGCTCCTCCCCTCACAGACACCACCCTTGCTCCTCCGCTCACAGACACCACCCTTGTTCCTCCGCTCACAGACACCACCCTTGCTCCTCCGCTCACAGACACCACCCTTGCTCCTCCGCTCACAGACACCACCCTTGCTCCTCCGCTCACAGACACCACCCTTGTTCCTCCGCCCACCGACACCACCCTTGTTCCTCCGCCCACAGACACCACCCTTGTTCCTCCTCCCACAGACACAACACTTGTTCCTCCGCCCACAGACACCACCCTTGTTCCTCCGCCCACAGACACCACCCTTGTTCCTCCTCCCACAGACACCACCCTTGCTCCTCCGCCAACAGACACCACCCTTGTTCCTCCGCCCACGGACACCACCCTTGTTCCTTCGCCCACAGACACCACCCTCGTTCCTCCGCCCACAGACACCACCCTCGTTCCTCCGCCCACAGACACCACCCTTGTTCCTCCGCCCACAGACACCACCCTTGTTCCTCCTCCCACAGACACAACACTTGTTCCTCCGCCCACAGACACCACCCTTGTTCCTCCGCCCACAGACACCACCCTTGTTCCTCCTCCCACAGACACCACCCTTGCTCCTCCGCCCACAGACACCACCCTTGTTCCTCCGCCCACAGACACCACCCTTGCTCCTCCGCCCACAGACACCACCCTTGTTCCTCCGCCCACAGACACCACCCTTGTTCCTCCGCCCACAGACACCACCCTTGTTTCTCCGCCCACAGACACCACCCTTGTTCCTCCGCCCACAGACACCACCCTTGTTCATCCGCCCACAGACACCACCCTTGTTCCTCCGCTCACAGACACAACCCTTGTTCCTCCGCTCACAGACACCACCCTAGTTCCTCCGCTCACAGACACCACCCTAGTTCCTCCGCTCACAGACACCACCCTTGTTCCTCCGCTCACAGACACCACCCTTGTTCCTCCGCTCACAGACACCACCCTTGCTCCTCCGCTCACAGACACCACCCTTGCTCCTCCGCTCACAGACACCACCCTTGCTCCTCCACTCACAGACACCACCCTTGCTCCTCCGCTCACAGACACCACCCTTTCTCCTCCGCTCACAGACACCACCCTTGCTCTTCCGCTCACAGACACCACCCTTGCTCTTCCGCTCACAGACACCACCCTTGCTCCTCCGCTCACAGACACCACCCTTGCTCCTCCGCCCACTGATACCACCCTTGCTCCTCCGCCCACTGACACCACCCTTGCTCCTCCGCTCAAAGACACCACCCTTGCTCCTCCGCTCACAGACACCACTCTTGTTCCTCCGCCCACCGACACCACCCTTGTTCCTCCGCCCACCGACACAGACACCACCCATGTTCCTCCGCCCACCGAGACCACCCTTGTTCCTCCGCCCACCGACACCACCCTTGTTCCTCCGCCCACAGAAACCACCCTTGTTCCTCCTCCCACAGACACCACCCTTGTTCCTCCGCCCACAGACACCACCCTTGTTCCTCCGCCCACAGACACCACCCTTGTTCCTCTGCCCACAGACACCACCCTTGTTACTCCACCCACAGACACCACCCTTGCTCCTCTGCCCACAGACACCACCCCTATTCCTCCGCCCACAGACACCACCCTTGTTCCTCCGCCCACAGACACCACCCTTGTTCCTCCGCCCACAGACACCACCCTTGTTCCTCCACCCACAGACACCACCCTTGTTCATCCGCCCACAGACACCACCCTTGCTCCTCCGCTCACAGACACCACCCTTGCTCCTCCGCTCACAGACACCACCCTTATTCCTCCGCTCACAGACACCACCCTTGTTCCTCCGCTCACAGACACCACCCTTGCTCCTCCGCTCACAGACACCACCCTTGCTCCTCTCCTCACAGACACCACCCTTGCTCCTCCGCTCACAGACACCACCCTTGCTCCTCCGCTCACAGACACCACCCTTGCTCCTCCGCTCACAGACACCACCCTTGTTCCTCCGCCCACCGACACCACCCTTGTTCCTCCGCCCACCGACACCACCCTTGTTCCTCTGCCCACAGACACCACCCTTGTTACTCCACCCACAGACACCACCCTTGCTCCTCTGCCCACAGACACCACCCCTATTCCTCCGCCCACAGACACCACCCTTGTTCCTCCGCCCACAGACACCACCCTTGTTCCTCCGCCCACAGACACCACCCTTGTTCCTCCACCCACAGACACCACCCTTGTTCATCCGCCCACAGACACCACCCTTGCTCCTCCGCTCACAGACACCACCCTTGCTCCTCCGCTCACAGACACCACCCTTATTCCTCCGCTCACAGACACCACCCTTGTTCCTCCGCTCACAGACACCACCCTTGCTCCTCCGCTCACAGACACCACCCTTGCTCCTCTCCTCACAGACACCACCCTTGCTCCTCCGCTCACAGACACCACCCTTGCTCCTCCGCTCACAGACACCACCCTTGCTCCTCCGCTCACAGACACCACCCTTGTTCCTCCGCCCACCGACACCACCCTTGTTCCTCCGCCCACCGACACCACCCTTGTTCCTCCGCCCACCGACACCACCCTTGTTTCTCCGCCCACAGACACCACCCTTGTTCCTCCTCCCACAGACACCACCCTTGTTCCTCCGCCCACAGACACCACCCTTGTTCCTCCGCCCACAGACACCACCCTTGTTCCTCCGCCCACAGACACCACCCTTGTTCCTCCACCCACAGACACCACCCTTGCTCCTCCGCTCACAGACACCACCCTTGTTCCTCCGCCCACAGACACCACCCTTTTTCCTCCGCCCACAGACACCACCCTTGTTCCTCCGCTCACAGACACCACCCTTGTTCCTTCGCTCACAGACACCACCCTTGTTCCTCCGCTCACAGACACCACCCTAGTTCCTCCGCTCACAGACACCACCCTTGTTCCTCCGCTCACAGACACCACCCTTGTTCCTCCGCCCACAGACACCACCCTTGTTCCTCCGCCCACAGACACCACCCTTGTTCCTCCACCCACAGACACCACCCTTGTTCCTCCACCCACAGACACCACCCTTGTTCCTCCGCCCACAGACACCACCCTTGTTCCTCCACCCACAGACACCACCCTTGTTCATCCGCCCACAGACACCACCCTTGCTCCTCCGCTCACAGACACCACCCTTGCTCCTCCGCTCACAGACACCACCCTTGTTCCTCCGCTCACAGACACCACCCTTGTTCCTCCGCTCACAGACACCACCCTTGCTCCTCCGCTCACAGACACCACCCTTGCTCCTCTCCTCACAGACACCACCCTTGCTCCTCCGCTCACAGACACCACCCTTGCTCCTCCGCTCACAGACACCACCCTTGCTCCTCCGCCCACAGACACCACCCTTGTTCCTCCGCCCTCCGACACCACCCTTGTTCCTCCGCCCACCGACACCACCCTTGTTCCTCCGCCCACTGACACCACCCTTGTTTCTCCGCCCACAGACACCACCCTTGTTCCTACTCCCACTGACACCACCCTTGTTCCTCCGCCCACAGACACCACCCTTGTTCCTCCGCCCACAGACACCACCCTTGTTCCTCCACCCACAGACACCACCCTTGCTCCTCTGCCCACAGACACCACCCTTGTTCCTCCGCCCACAGACACCACCCTTGTTCCTCCGCCCACAGACACCACCCTTGTTCCTCCGCCCACAGACACCACCCTTGTTCCTCCGCCCACAGACACCACCCTTGTTCATCCGCCCACAGACACCACCCGTGTTCCTCCGCTCACAGACACCACCCTTGTTCCTCCGTTCACAGACACCACCCTTGTTCCTCCGCTCACAGACACCACCCTATTTCCTCCGCTCACAGACACCACCCTTGTTCCTCCGCTCACAGACACCACCCTTGTTCCTCCGCTCACAGACACCACCCTTGCTCCTCCGCTCACAGACACACCCTTGCTCCTCCGCTCACAGACACCACCCTTGCTCCTCCGCTCACAGACACCACCCTTGCTCCTCCGCTCACAGACACCACCCTTTCTCATCCGCTCACAGACATCACCCTTGCTCTTACGCTCACAGACACCACCCTTGCTCCTCCGCTCACAGACACCACCCTTGCTCCTCCGCCCACTGATACCACCCTTGCTCCTCCGCCCACTGACACCACCCTTGCTCCTCCGCCCACAGGCACCACCCTTGCTCCTCCGCTCACAGACACCACCCTTGCTCCTCCACTCACAGACACCACCCTTGCTCCTCCGCTCTCAGACACCACCCTTGTTCCTCCGCCCACCGACACCACCCTTGTTCCTCCGTCCACCGACACAGACACCACCCTTGTTCCTCCGCCCACCGACACCACCCTTGTTCCTCCGCCCACCGACACCTCCCTTATTCCTCCGCCCACAGACACCACCCTTGTTCCTCCTCCCACAGACACCACCCTTGTTCCTCCGCCCACAGACACCACCCTTGTTCCTCCGCCCACAGACACCACCCTTGTTCCTCTGCCCACAGACACCACCCTTGTTCCTCCACCCACAGACACCACCCTTGCTCCTCCACCCACAGACACCACCCTTGTTCCTCCGCCCACAGACACCACCCTTGTTCCTCCGCCCACAGACACCACCCTTGTTCCTCCACCCACAGACACCACCCTTGTTCATCCGTCCACAGACACCACCCTTGTTCCTCCGCTCACAGACACCACCCTTGTTCCTTCGCTCACAGACACCACCCTTGTTCCTCCGCTCACAGACACCACCCTTGTTCCTCCGCTCACAGACACCACCCTTGCTCCTCCGCTCACAGACACCACCCTTGCTCCTCCGCTCACAGACACCACCCTTGCTCCTCTGCTCACCGATACCACCCTTGCTCCTCCGCCCACTGACACCACCTTTGCTCCCCCGCCCACAGACACCACCCTTGCTCCTCCGCTCACAGGCACCACCCTTGCTCCTCCGCTCACAGACACCACCCTTGCTCCTCCGCTCACAGACACCACCCTTGCTCCTCCGCTCACAGACACCACCCTTGTTCCTCCGCCCACCGACACCACCCTTGTTCCTCCGCCCACAGACACCACCCTTGCTCCCCTTCATACAGACACCCATCCGCCATCCACCACCGACTCTGGTCCGCCAACCACCACCGACTCTGGTCCGCCAACCACCACCGACTATCGTCCGCCAACCACCATCGACTCTCTTCCACCAACCACCACCGTCTCTCGTCCACCAGCCACCGACACCCGTCCACGAACAGGTATCTCGTTAATAGTTTGAAGGGAATCATTGGAAAGTGGAAGAGGCAGCTCAATTCTGAGCTGATCTATCCCAATAGATTTTCCAGATTGAGTCAAGATATTGGGGGGCGTCAGGGGATTATGGCAAGGCTGGGAGAAACTGATTCTTCTAACAGTCACAGGAATCATTCCTCCAGCATAGAAGGCACTCAGGATACTGAGAAAATAAGAAATGTTGTATTTGAGAGGACTCCATTATTTGGAGGGTGTTCACAGCAATCTGTTGCCTTGACTGAATGAACTGAATTGTTTTGCTTTTTATTGGGGCTTGGCACACATTGGGTAGAAAGATTGTTCAGAGGGGCTGGGACTGACGAATTCTTGGTACACATTGAAACCAATGACAAATGTGAGAGAGGGACCTAAAATAATTATTCCAGGCTGCAAATTTAAAACACGAACCTCCATGGTAGCATTTTCTGAAATACTACCAATGCCATGTGCTAAGACAGGGTGACAGTTGGAGCTTGGGGAAGTTAATGCATGGAAAAGAAAGTGGAGTAGTAAGAAGGGTTTGTGTTTTTTAGAGCACTGGGAGTTTTTTCTGCGTGGTGCTATCTTTATAGTAGAGATGGATGAAAAGAGATCGTTGGTGCTAGGGGGGAGGATGTTCAAAAGGTTAGAGGAGATATTAAACTAGAATGTAGTGGGGAGGGAAGAGAGACTGATAATGAACTAAACAGAATAGATAGGAATGGGGAAATAGCTAGGGCTCATGGAGGGTTAATAGAGGGAGGTGGGAGATTGGCAGGCAGGGAGACACCCATATTAAATACAGATACTAATAAATGTCTAAAAACTAAATCCAATAGGAGTAGAAAGGTAGGAGCAGATCAGATAACTGTAGCACAGACTGGGACAAACCACAAATGTGTTCTTGCTAATGCAACAAGCCTGACAGATAAAATGGGGACACTTTAATTAATAAATTAATAAATAAACGGAGCAGTATAATATCATAGCCATGACTGAAACATGGTGGGTGGAATCTCCTGACTGGGCAGTTAATTTAGAGGACGATTCCCTTTTTCAGGTGCATTGAGCAAGTACAGTAGAAGAGGTGACGGAGTATGATTATATATTGAACAGAATTGAAAACCTATTATCAGGGAAGATGTTGATGAAGGGAATGAAGGAAATGTAGAGACTTTGTGGATAGAAATTAGCAATGGAGGTAGAAGTACAAAGAAAAATGTTTGTAGGGATATGCTATAAACCACCAAATATCTGTGAGATTGAGGAAGTCAAAAAGCATTTGCAAATGTCCTGTCCCAGGGTTTTGGCACAGATTGGGTAGAATACTGTATTAGACAGTCATCAAAATTAAGTTATGTTTTCTTAATGGGTGATGTTAACAATCCGGATATAGACTGGAGCCATGAGATTAGCATTAAGACTAAAGAAAACAGGATTTTCGGGTGCAAAAAGAGAATTTCATGACCCAAGTTATTGAGGAACCAACCAATGAAGGGGCATTATTGGATTCTGAAAAAAAGTTGTGACGTGCGCAAGTAATATTAATAAAATGTGAATACAATGGGGGCTATGCACTAAGCTCAATGGCTTTGCGTTCTGATTTGGCCAAAAAGCAGGTTCGTTAAAAAGTGAAGCCGGGGACGCGATGCACTAAGGCCTTGAGGCCATTTTTTAACGTACCTGCTCAAAATAGCTCAAAACAGCCACAGCGTACGTGTTGCTTTTTTTCCCCCTGCTAGCGTTCTGAACCTTTCCGTACGCAAAAATAAGCCGCATGTAACATTTGCATGGAGATTTGCCATCTTCATGCAAGGCTGTTACAGGCGATCGTACACTAAATAAATACATTTTAATTATAGTGTACATGAGCAGGGGGTCTCCGGAGCTGAATGCATTGGTTTCAGGTCTGAGGACCCCCTACTTCAGGAGATATAGGCCCCGTTATGGGGTGCCGGTATCCCCTGCAGTTTAAAGCTCCCGCGTCACGTGACCGGGTTATTTACATTCTGCAGGGGATACCGGCACCCCATAAAGGGGCCTATATCTCCTGAAGTAGGGGTTCCTCGGACCTGAAACCAATGCGGTTCAGCTCAGGAGACCCCCTGCACATCTACACTAGTATTAAAACACACATAACAATAAACAATAATTAATTACCGTAGCAGCTATCCGCTATGGCAATGAAGCTGCTTTAATGTATTTTTAATAATAGTGTGCGGGAGCAGGGGGTCCCCTGAGCTGAACCGCATTGATTTCTGCCTCAGAGACCCCCTGCTTCCCAGGTTACAGGCCCTGGTATGGGGCATCGGAGGACAATGTCGCCGCCATCTTTATAGCGTCCAAGACGCGACGTGGGCTCTATAAAGATGGCATCCGCACTGGCACCGATGCCCCAAACCGGGGCCTGTGTCACGGGAATATAAGAGTGCTCACCACAAACCGGACTGGACCGCGAGGCCGAGGTGGGGATACAGGAAAACCACCGCCCTACAGCCGCGTGAGCGGGTCCGGTAAGCAGAGTCGTGTAGATCGCCTTGTTCGGGAGAGGAGAGAGTAGAGTGGTAGAGGTACTTGCCAGATCCGGGGTAGGAGAGGTCAGGAGTAGTCGGTGTCCAAAGCCAGGGTCGAGGAGAGGAGAAGGTAGAAGTCCGTTGAGCGAGCCGGGGTTCGAGGGTGCCAGAGATCGGGAGTCCAGGTTCAGGCTAGGGTCTGTGACGGAAGACAAAAGCAGACTGCGAAGTAGCTTGTAGCAAGCACAACTAGAGACTGACTATGCTCAGCAATCAGCTCAGGGCTGGAGGCACTAAATACTAACAGGAACCAATGAGAACCTCCAGCGGTGATGTCAGACGTAGGTAGAGCGCTGATAGGCTGAGGCAGGATGCAAAACTGGTGGGAACGGAACAATAACACGCGACGGAAGGGGCGGGTTGAGTTCGCCGGACTGAAAGACAGGAGCCGTAGGCGCGCGCGCGGCCTTTCCACGGCGGCGCGCATGGGCAGCAGGGGCTGCCGGGAGTTCAGGAAGAAGAGGAGGTCCACGTGACCGGGTGCCGCGCGCCCTGGCAGCCGAGGTAGGAATCGCAGCGGGCAGAGACCTTACAGTACCCCCCCCTTCAGGGTCGAACTCCGGACGATCCTTACCAGGTTTAAGCGGAAACTTAGAATGAAATGCCCGTACCAGCCTGGGGGCGTGTACCTGGATTTGAGGAATCCATGCCCTTTCTTCGGGTCCAAAACCCCTCCAATGCACCAAATACTGGAGGCCTCCTCTAGAGATGCGAGAATCTAGAATGGATTGTACCATCAATCAAACTCTTCTTGTCCATTGACAAGTCTGGGGGAAGGTGTGATGTGTTGGATCAGAGGATTGGGTACAAACGGTTTGAGTAGAGAACAATGAAAGGCGGAGGGAATCTTCATGGTAGCAGGTAGTTTGAGTCGGTAGGTAACCGGATTGATCCTCTTCAATATAGGGAATGGACCGATAAATCGGGGTGCCAGCTTTGGGGATGTGACCTTCAAGTGTATGTTCTTAGTAGATAGCCATACTTTCTGACCAGGAACGAAATCGGGTGGTCTCTGACGATGCCGATCCGCCTGCTTTTTCTGCATGGCTGTGGCCCGCTTGAGATTATCCCGAATCCTGGACCAGGAAGCTTGAAGATCCCGAATCCTCTCTTCTGCGGCTGGAACTCCTGTACTCGGCCCAGACTGAGGAAGGGTGGAGGGATGAAAGCCAAAATTAGAGAAGAATGGAGACTGTAATGTGGACTCATTCCTGAGATTATTGTGAGCGAATTCCGCCCAAGGAAGTAGGTCGAGCCAATTGTCCTGAGAGTCCGATATGAAACAACGGAGGAACTGCTCCAGTGACTGATTGGTTCGTTCAGTTTGACCATTGGTCTGTGGGTGGTATCCCGAGGAGAAGTGAAGTGCCACATTAAGTTTTTTACAGAAGGCCCTCCAGAATTTTGAAACAAATTGCGACCCCCGATCAGAAACTATGGTCTGAGGTGACCCTTGGAGCCTGAAGACCTCCTTGACAAATACTTCGGCAAGTTTAGGGGCACTGGGTAGACCTTTAAGTGGGATAAAGTGCGCTTGTTTAGAAAAGCGATCGACCACTACTAATATAGTGTCCATACCCTTGGATTTGGGTAGGTCGACAATAAAGTCCATCGAGAGATGTTCCCAAGGACGATCGGGAATAGGGAGGGTTTGCAGGAGTCCTGGAGGTTTATTCCGTGGAGTCTTGTTCTGTGCGCAGGTGGAACATGCTGAGACGAAATGTTGAATGTCCTTACGCATGCTAGGCCACCAAAACGTTCGTTGCAGGAGGTCAATAGTCCTTTTAATCCCTGGATGACCTGCCGTTTTAGCAGTGTGCCCCCATTGCATTACCTTCTGACGGAAGGTAGGGGGTGTGAAAAGTCGTCCAACTGGCACCCTGAGACCCTGCGGGATTTGATCTTGAACCTTGGTGATCTCTGATAGTGCGTCAAAGGTACTGGCAGACAGGACACATTTCGGAGGAAGAATAGTCTCTTGGGGATCTTCGGTTTTGTCCTCTACAGAGAATTGACGAGACAGTGCATCGGCTTTAGTGTTTTTGGAACCCGGGAGATATGAAATCAGGAAGTTGAACCGGGTGAAGAAAAGGGACCAACGTGCCTGCCGAGCGCTCAGACGGCGGGCAGTCTCAATATATAAGAGGTTCTTATGGTCCGTAAGGATGGTGACGGGGTATTCCGTGCCTTCCAATAGATGTCGCCACTCTTCCAAAGCCATCTTGATCGCGAGGAGCTCACGGTTACCCACATCATAGTTCCGTTCGGCTGCAGAATTTTTTTTAGAAAAGAATGCGCAGGGATGCAGTCTGGCCTGTGGGTTCTTCCTTTGAGATAAGATCGCCCCTGCCCCTATGTCCGACGCATCCACCTCGAGAGTGAAGGGCTGTGCTGGATCAGGATGCACCAAGATAGGTGCTGTGACAAAGGCTTCCTTGAGAACCTGAAAAGCCATGATGGCATCGGGGGACCATAGTGCGGGATTGGCGTTCTTCTGAGTGAGGGCCGTGATGGGTGCGACCAGCGAGGAAATTTTTTTTATGAACCTGCGGTAATAGTTGGCAAAACCTAAAAACCTCTGTACCGCTTTCAAAGAGAGGGGGCGAGGCCAGTTCAAGACGGCTTCCACCTTGGTAGGATCCATCGCGAGTCCTGTGTCGGAGATTATGTACCCCAAAAATGACGTCGATGACTGATGGAACTGGCATTTTTCAAGCTTAGCGAACAGTCGATTCTCCCGTAACCTCTGAAGTACTTGTTTGACATGCCGAGTATGTTCCAGGGGATTCTGCGAGAATATCAGGATGTCATCTAGGTAGACCACCACGTGTTGATCCAGCAGATCTCTGAAGACGTCATTAACAAAATCCTGGAAGACAGCTGGCGCGTTACAGAGACGAAAGGGCATCACGAGGTACTCATAGTGCCCATCACGCGTGTTGAAGGCCGTCTTCCACTCATCTCCCTTACGAATCCGGACCAGATTGTAGGCTCCACGGAGATCTAGTTTGGAAAAGATAGTGGCGCCTTGTAACCTGTCGAAAAGTTCGGCAATCAAAGGAAGGGGATACCGATTCTTGACAGTCACCTTGTTGAGACCACGGTAATCGATGCAAGGACGAAGTGTGCCGTCCTTTTTCTTTACAAAAAAGAAACCTGCTCCTGCTGGAGAAGAGGACTTTCGTATGAAGCCTCTCTGGAGGTTCTCCTGTATATAAAGTTTCATCGCCTTGGTCTCAGGGGGGGAAAGTGGATAGGTACAACCTCTGGGGGGAATCGCGCCAGGAAGAAGTTCGATCGGGCAATCGTAGGCGCGATGGGGTGGTAATTCCTCCGCCTGAATCTTGTCGAAGACATCTCTGAACTCCCAGTAGGCATCCGGAAGAAGGGAATTCTTGGGTTCCGGATGTGTGGCAGCTACTAGGGCATTAGATGAAACCAGACAAGTGTCTTGACACCGATCTCTCCAGGTGAGGGGTTGTGACTAAAGCCAGTCGATCTGGGGATTATGTTGCTGGAGCCATGGAAGACCCAATATCACGTCTACTGCCGGCGTGTGGATGGCATCCAACTGAATTTGTTCGGAATGGTGTCCTGACATCTTAAGACGGAGGGGAATGGTCTGATGAGAGATAAATGCGGGTTGCAAAGGCCTACCGTCAATGGCTTCAAGGCCTACGGGCCAATCCTTGGCTACCAGAGGGATCTGGAGTCTCTCCGCAAATGATTGATCAATGAAATTCCCACCAGAACCGGAGTCTAGGAAGGCCCTCGTAGAGATGTCTCCAAAGTCCCCTGATAGAGTTATAGGAAGAAGTATCTTAGATGGTAGTTTGGGAGAGAAAGGAGAGGTTACCATGCCCAGTGTAGTTCTCCCAGTACTCACTGGGGGCTGGCGTTTCCCGACTTGGAGGGACAGGTACTCACCAGGTGTCCACCATTACCGCAGTAGAGGCAGAGACCCGCCCGACGGCGACGTAGTCTTTCCATTAACGAAAGGCGAGCTCCACCCAACTGCATGGGTTCTTCGGAGGATACGGCGACGGACTCCCCTGGAGCTGTGTGTGAAGAAAAAGTGGATTGGGTACCTTTTAGACGCTTTCCTTTCTCTACTCTTCGCTCCTGAAGCCGCTGGTCCATACGGATACTGAGTGCGATGAGTGCATCCAATGATGTAGGGCGCTCCAGTGCGGCCAGCTCATCTTTGAGGGTGTCATTCAAACCCTGCCAAAACACTGCGGCAAGTGCTTCATCATTCCACTTAGTTTCAGCGGAAATGGTGCGAAACTCCAGTGCGTAGCGTGCCACCGAGCGATTACCCTGTAAAACATTGAGGAGAGAAGAAGCGGCCGTTACCCTCCTTCCTGGTGTATCGAACACCTTCCGGAATTCAGTACAAAACCGGTCCAGGCTTGAGGTCAGCTCCGGGCGATGCTCCCATATGAGTGTAGCCCAGGCCAGGGCGTCATCGGTCAGCAGAGAGTAGATGTATGCAACCTTGGAACGAGGAGTCGGAAAGTGAGAGGGTAACAGTTCAAATTGGACGGAACACTGCGCCAGAAAGCCACGGCATGCTGAAGGCTCTCCCGAATAGCGATTGGGGGAAGGTAGACGAGGTTCCGGGGAATGAGTCAAAGGTACCGGCGGAGAGAAAATAGGAGCAGGAGGAGCGGCAGCAGCCTCGGGAGAGGACAGAAGGGATTTGAGTTGCTCCGAAATGGTACCCAGGGAATTTTGGAGCATCTCCATACGCTGGTTATTTTGGGAGAGACAGTTCTCTACTTCCTTGAACAGGCCATCGTGTTCGCTCAGGCGTCGACCCACCTCGGCGGAGTCCAGGTCTGTTGGGCTGAGCATAATGTCACGGGAATATAAGAGTGCTCACCACAAACCGGACTGGACCGCGAGGCCGAGGTGGGGATACAGGAAAACCACCGCCCTACAGCCGCGTGAGCGGGTCCGGTAAGCAGAGTCGTGTAGATCGCCTTGTTCGGGAGAGGAGAGAGTAGAGTGGTAGAGGTACTTGCCAGATCCGGGGTAGGAGAGGTCAGGAGTAGTCGGTGTCCAAAGCCAGGGTCGAGGAGAGGAGAAGGTAGAAGTCCGTTGAGCGAGCCGGGGTCCGGTGCTGCAAAACATGCACAACAATCACAATAGCCAATGTAATGTCCCTAACCCCTTAATCACCATAGAGGTTATTAACCGCTACAGTCATTAAGGGGTTAACCAACCCTCACCCACCACTCGGGAGGTATACATACCCTCCCACACTAACCCCCCACCCCATGAGGCCTAACCACCCTCATCCACCACCCACAAGGGAGGCCTACCCACATACCCTTGGGGCCAATACTCCCACCCCTCCCCCCCCCAACACATACAGTACAATAATGTGCAAAAAAAACTATTATCCAGATATGGATAATATATTATTTGCCCATTATTAAACACATAAAACATGCATAAATCAAAACATGAATTTTTTATCTTAAAATCACCACATTGCATGTTAAAATAAATCCAGCATCGATTGTAAATATAAGCCAACAAATCAGCAGCTCCACAAATGTATATGAAATATCACACAAATGTCACACAATTGCATTGAGTGTAACTCGGGAAGCAAGGGGTCTCTGAGGCAGAAATCAATGCGGTTCAGCTCAGGGGACCCCCTGTTCCTGCACACTATTATTAAAATGTACATTAAAGCAGCTTCATTACCATAGCGGATAGCCGCTACGGTAAGGAATTATTGTTTATTGTTATGTGTGTTTTAATACTAGTGTAGATGTGCAGGGGGTCTCCTGAGCTGAACCGCATTGGTTTCAGGTCCGAGGACCCCCTACTTTAAGAGATATAGGCCCCTTTATGGGGTCCCGGTATCCCCTGCAGAATGTAAATAACCCGGTCACGTGACGCGGGAGCTTTAAACTGCAGGGGATACCGGCACCCCATAACGGGGCCTATATCTCCTGAAGTAGGGGGTCCTCAGACCTGAAACCAATGCATTCAGCTCCGGAGACCCCCTGCTCATGTACACTATTATTAAAATGTATTTATTTAGTGTACGATCGCCTGTAACAGCCTTGCACGGAGATACAGAATCTCCATGCAAATGTTACATGCGGCTTTTTTTTCTATCAGCTAGCTGCTAGCGTACGGAAAGGTTCAGAACACTAGCAGGGGGAAAAAAAGCAACACGGACGCTGTGGCTGTTCTGAGCTATTTTAAGCAGGTACGTTAAAAAATGGCCTCAAGGCCTTAGTGCATCGCGTCCCCGGCTTCACTTTTTAACGAACCTGCTTTTTGGCCAAATCAGAACGCAAAGCCATTGAGCTTAGTGCATAGCCCCCTATGAGTCTCAAGGGAATAAAGTGAAGGATTATATAAATACATATGTATTATATATTAATCAGTTATTAATGTGAAGTAACTATTTAAGGTGTAGAGAAAATAATTATACATAACATACAGTATGTATTAAAACATTGGATTCAAATGTTGCTCTGGATTACAGACAGACCAGTCTGTGGGTTGATGCAAGGTGGGAAAAAAGCAAAAGAAGAGCATCCAAAATCCCAATTCAGTATTTAGATTGCAAACAATCTACTGATGACAGACATATAAATTGGACCAGATAATAAACACAGTTAAAAACACACAATATAAAAAGCACAAGATTGAACAATGTATCTGCTTGTATCCAGAAACCAAACAAATGGTGTGGAATAAAATATAAATACAGTTTGATTAAACAAAGGTTGTAGCAAGTGAAAGCCTGATACTGCCCTTATGTTAGTAGATTAGATGTTAATAATGGTCATGCATGCCTATTTGTCCAGAGCAAGTAAAGTGTATATAGTGTGGGTTATCAAAACACACAATCTGGATAAAGATGAATCTGATTTATAGGCAGAGGATTGGTTGGTCTCCTTGCTAATCCTGCAGTTAATGAGCTGGAGAAAAGTACCTGTGGATTACCTTATCCAGAGTCTGGAGCTGTGGTTATGGCGCTATATTTAAAGCTGGTCCATTTAGTGTGAAATCCAATGTACAGTAGCAATTGCTGTTATGCACCGTTCTGGATGCAGATATCTCCAAACTGAGAAAGTGTCGCTGCTCTCGCATCCTGATTCCCCTCCACAAATTGCCAGAGAAGCTCGGTTAGGAGAAATAGCTTCAGTACAGTGCCTGAGCTTCACCAAAGGGGGTGGGAGGGGGTGTATTGTAATCACCATGTTTTTACGGGGTATACAGATCCAGGCCGGTCACATGTTAGTCCTTGAGAAAAGTAGAAGGCATCAATTATAACAGGGGCAGCAAATTAGCAACCTTAGCATTATTCAAATATCAGAATTTGGCCTGATGGCTGATATTTCTCTCCCGAAGGACTTGGATAGACTGGAAACTTGAGCAGGTAAATGGCATACTGTATGCGGTTTAATACAAATAAATGTAAGGTTTTGCATTTGGGAAATAAGAATAAACTGTCAACTTCCAAATCAAATGAGGATACATTTCCTGTAGGAGAATCCTTGATGGAGATGGATTTAGGAGTGTTTGTTGAAAGCAGACTTGGCAATAGTGCCCAAAGTCATGTAGTAACTGCAAAGCCAAACAAGATGTTTTCTTGCATAAAACAGGGAATGCATAGAAGGGAAGTAAACATAAGTATACCCCTCTATAAAGCATTAGTAACAGTACACCATGAATAGGGAGAACAGTGTGGGTACCACTCCATAAAAGAAGACACTGTTGAACTAGAAAAAGCGCAGAGAAGAGATACTAAATTAATTAAGCAGATGGATAATCTGATTTATGAGGAGAGGCTAGCTAAATTAGATTTATTTACATTAGAAAGTGGGGGCAGAGGGAAGGTCTGCAATTGATTTAATTTGAGTAACTGCCTCTAGTAACTTTGAGGTACAAGGTGTATATTTTTAAACACAGGTAGTGTGAGACAGGATCTTCATTAAGTGAAGTGCTGAAGGTGACTCTAACTTATTGGGGGAAAGTTGGAAGTGCGGCGCAACTGCGCATGTCTGAAAGAAGCTCCCGGATATTCGGTTCCAAAAAAACTTTATTGACAATAAAGTCAATAAAGTTTTTTTGGAACCGAATATCCGGGAGCTTCTTTCAGACATGCGCAGTTGCGCCGCACTTCCAACTTTCCCCTGACTTGCATCTCGGCGGCGGCACGCAGGAGGAGACAAGGAGAGCGGTCCCACAACTGGAGGAGCAGGTGAGGTTACCCCTTCCCCCTGCACCGGTGGAATCAGCGACCTAAGTCAGCTCCCTTATGCCCACTCCAGTGTCTGACACTCTCAAACCTGCCTCACACAGAAGCGCTCGACAGACCTTCACTATCTGACTCTAACTTATTGCATTGAAATGTTGCTTCCAGAATTGTAAGTAATACAATCCCTTTTTGTCCCACAGATCTTCTATACCCATATGGACTTGCACTCGACACTGTGAATCCAGAAGTAGATGATGGTGGATCGGCATTAATAACACACCCTTCTAAAATGTATCTATTTGGGAATGGTTATACTCATCTCTACGTGAGTACAGTGTCAGTGACTGCACTTCCATTAACTGTCCCGAAATATGTGCAATTCATGTCACAAATAAAGAGTAACATACAAATGTATTATTCCTGCCATTATTATGAAAAGGAGGAAGTCGAATGTATGAGAAAGAAATCCATGACCATATTTTCTGCCTACTTACGAAGTCTCTTATCCTCCAGATTGTTATTTGTTAGTGAAGCAGTTGAGGTTATGGAGTTGCTAAAGATCCACAAAAATGTAATGGTTTTCATGTCATTCTTCTGCCCCAACAGGTGAATAACAATGGTTTGCTGTCATTCAATACACCAATCAGCACTTCCACACCCAGCGCGCTTCCTGTGACTGATGGGAACCCTTTCCTAGCCCCTTTCTGGGCTGATGTGGATAATAGCGTAGCCAGTGACATATATTACCGGCAGAGCAAGGATCCTGGTATTTTGGCGCGGGCAACATCTGACATTAGAACTTACTTCTGTGTCCTACACTTCTCTGCTCAGTGGGTGTTTGTGGCGACGTGGCACAAAGTTGCATATTATCAATCTTCCAGCAAGGTATCATTTCTTTTTAGCTTCTTCCTCCCCTAACATACTTTGTAGTGAAGTAATCATACATTTGTTGCAGGGTTCCCCCTGGGCCCTCTTACCTCCGCTGAGCGAGCGGGGACTCCCACTCCATGTCAGGGAATTGCAGAGGCGAGTGCATCGCGGGGGGCACCCGGTGGCATCTGCAGCAAGGCGCTGCCATCTCGTATGCGGTCGCGCATGCGCAGTGTAGTCCCGCATGTGCAGTTTAGCTCCAAACGTCTGTCGGCCATATTGAGGTTGGCATGAGAGATTGCGCTTGCACAGGAGTTCGCACATGCGTAAGCACGCGAAGCAGCAGACAGTAGGGAGTGGTCCGAGCGGGGACTAAAAGTCCCATGAGCCTTGGTGGCGGTCACATGTTGTATGATAGCCAATAGGGCCCTAGGATTCCCCTGCTGACAGGATATAGTCATCAGGCAGGTATCACGCTAGCAGTCGGAGCTGGGACAGAGTAAGGGTAGGGTGTACATGTGCAGGGAGCCAGTAGCCCCTGCACTAGGCCAGAGATCCCCCCTTAGGACCCAGCTAGGCCCCAACTCCACTCAGCTTTGTGGTTGCTGCATGGACCGGCCCAAAGGATAGGGACCCGGCCCTGTAAAACCAGCATAAGTGAGGGTCACAGCCAGAAAGTGTTTACATCCTGGTCCTTGGTGGTCAGACTAGATCATCCTCTGCAGTATCTGAAGTCAGAGACATTCTAAAAGTGGACCACTCCATGTGGGAGCCATCCATCTTAAAGGCGGATGCATCGTGGATCACTCTTCTGGATTGGCGGATCCCAAGTACAGCATCTGCGCGCCCGGGTGTGGACACACCCGGCAGGTACCTCATCACAACACATGCGCCAACCATCTACTCAAATTAGTGGGCAGCGCTGTCTCACACTTGGGTGGGCTTGAGACTCCTCCAGCCCCACCCTGAGCACAAAGCAGGAATCACAGAAGAGGTAATGCCATACCCTGTTCTGTGCCTTTTAGGTGAACACATTTCAGACTGTCCTGAGCACAGATGGGAATCTCACTTTCATTCTGTTCAACTATGAGGACATCCAGTGGACGACAGGCACAGAAAGCGGGGGGACTGATGGACTGGGAGGTACCCCAGCACTGGTAAGGATGCCATCATATACACCCTGAGTGAGAAGCACTGCTCTGTCAATCATTACATACGGTAGCTAGAAAAAAAATGGAGCCTTGTAAGCTGATTTGGAGATAATTCCATTTCCCCTATATTGGCTGCATTTATCCCCTTAATATTTTGTATGTTCTGCATACAGGTATCTGTTTTGTAAAGTGCTGCATGCATGGTAGGTACAACAAAACTCATTATACTGCAGACAGACATACATTGCTTGATTTACCTATTCACAGATGCCCCACTATGAAACCCTCCAAGATATACCAGGTTGTTTTAATAAAAAGATGGTGGTCATTGTGAATTTGCTCTGGCTGCTCTATAATGCTTCTCTCCATGCTGCTCTATTCATGTATTCTGCAACTTGTCCCTTTCCAATGGGTCAGGTGGTGGGATGAGGGAATATCCTGTGTTACAGTACATGGGCCCTGTGCGAATTGTACATATATTACCGGCAGAGCACAGATCCTGAAATGTACAAATTGCCAACAAAGGGCCAGAGCTCTTAGACACATCCCATGGCACTATTACCAGCTGCACCCGCCTTCCCACAGCTGCGGTGGTAACATTGCAGTATTTTTTGTATAGTCACAAACCACTAAATATTATATCTAAATAGTGTGATCCTTATAATTAAATTCCCTTCTATGTGACACTGGTACTTCCCCCCTGTATGGGACACGTTCCACTCAGGATGTAGGTGAGTCCAACTGCATTAAGGAGATGTTCTGCTCCACAGGCTGGTCTAAACAGCGGGTACAACACAGATTACTACTCAATTCCAGGATCAATGTCCCCAGCCATCCTGAATGTGTCATCCACCAGTAACGTTAACGTTACCGGACGCTGGGCTTTCAGAGCGGATCAACTGAAATATGAACATTTCTGTGGTATGTGCAATATGACTTGTTCCCAATGGGTTAACGTAACTGTGTAGTTAGTTTTCAAAACAATAGATATTTTAAACAAATAATGTGTGACTCTCCAAGTGGATGAAGTTTAACTGCACATGTTATTTGTTTGAACAGGTGGACAGCCCTGTTTTATAAAGTAGATAGTGATATATTTCAGATGGACAATAGATACAACAGTTTTTTATGAAATCATGGTTTTGGCTGGTCTTTTTAGTGGTCTATGACATTTTCATTAAAATAACAGGAAGGGTCACACAGGTAAGTTGTGAGTAGAAAGGGGGAAACCCAAGAGACCAGTTTAATAAAAAAAAAAATAACAATAAAATTAAAAAGAGATCAATTGTGTAAAAGAACAAATACTGGAATGCATAAAGAAATATTGTAGCTGCTAGATGTGGATGCAAAATGGATTTATAAATGACCTAGTATGGTAAGTTCTAAATAATGTAAAATGGCATCAATTTAGAAATGAAGGATTATGGCGGATAACAGTCCTCCTCCTGTAACATGTTATAAATACTCCAAGTACATTTTATTTTTATGTGACATCTTGTGGACGTGAAAACATTAAATCAATGAAAAAATAATGGAAAATTAGTGGCAAATTAGGCAACTTAAGAGCGTCGTTATCAAGGTAGTTTTGCCATGAAATTGAAATGTTTGACATATTTGCCTCGCGGAAACGTGTAAGACGTGTGTGTGCGCGCGGATTTACCGTTAGATTAATGGAAGCACTATAGCGCTAAAATTAAATAAATGAGAAAAATAAGCAGATATATTGTAAAATCAGCAAACCTAATACTGTATGTTGGGACGAATATGACGCGAGTTGGCTTAATAACTTAGTTGTAAACATAAATGAGGGAAGTAAAAATGAATGTATGGTGTGTAAATAAATAATCCAGACAAATAAGAGAGATGCTGCACTCCTCAAAATATGAACAAAAATAATACAGTTACCGGTGCTCCGGTGCTTGAACGAAAGCCTGCGATCAGTCCTGGGTAGATGATAGAAGGAACACAGGGCACAGCGGATTTAGAATATCCAAACTCATTTATTGAGCCAACACTCAATTGTTGGCTCAATAAATGAGATTGGATATTCTAAAGCCGTTGTGCCCTGTGTTCCTTCTAACATCGTGTAAATAAATAAACCAGATTGTGAAACATTAAAATGTTAAGGAAATATGATAAGATTAACAATGAAGTGATTATTAGCAGTGACGTGTGAATCATAAGAAATACAGTATCACCAAGATAAATACACAGGTAAGAATGCTGCTAAAGGGATTACAAGATGTGTCGTTATGATGGTTGGAAGCTTGAGTTGTTGAAATAATTGAATGAATGAGATGTTGGATATTGTACTAGACCAGGGGCGGCCAACGCCAGTCCTAAAGAGCTACCAACAGACCAGGTATTAGGGATATCCCTGCTTCAGCACAGGTGGCTCAATCGGTGACCCAGTCATTCTGACCGAGCCACCGGTGCTGACACAGGGATAACCTTAAAACCTGACCTGTTGGTGGCCCTTGAGGACTGGAGTTGACCGCACCTTTACTAGGGGAATCCTCAGGAACTGAAATGTTGCAATTTGTATGAACAGCGAAAGTCAAAACTCGTTTAATATTCTATCCTAAATTGAAAAGGTGTAAGTAATCCTGGCACTCAGGAACCTATGTTTATCTCATCGGCTTCTCATCTCATGGGATCTCATCGGCACCTCATCTCATGGGATCTCATCGGCACCTCATCTCATGGGATCTCATCGGCATCTCATCTCATGGGATCTCATCGGCACCTCATCTCATGGGATCTCATCGGCACCTCATCTCATGGGATCTCATTGGCACCTCATCTCACGGGATCTCATCGGCACCTCATCTCATGAGATCTCATCGGCATCTCATCTCATGGGATCTCATCAGCATCTCATCTCATGGGATCTCATCGGCACCTCATTTCAGGGATCTCATCGGCACCTCATCTCATGGGATCTCATCGGCATCTCATGGAATCTCATCGGCATCTCATCTCATGGGATCTCATCGGCAATGACACTCTCGGGTTCCATACATTCGTGGCACTTTTTAATGTGCCCTTTTATGTATGTTACACTGTGGCGGAATCTGAAATTATTCCGCTACTGTTGTGAATTGCGCAGAACGTGGAAATAAAGGCGTTCTGGCCTTCGGTAAAGCCTCTGTGGAAATACTTTTTCCACTTTGGTCCATGCTCAATCGCAGAGAGAGAGATAAATATGTAAAAAGCGGGACGACGTCTGAATTTTCAAATATGAGTATATATTCGCTGGCAAAATTCCACAATTTAGCCCAATCCTTTTCTCTAAATTTTAGAACTTACTTTAAAAAGTTTGAAAAACACAAGTAAACGGAATTGTGGTACGTTCCCACATCTCTATTCTGAATTAACCTGAAGTACATTTTCCACACATATTTGTGTCTAACTCTGAATACATGCAGTATAACAGAGTTATGTGTTCATATCCGAAACTAAGAAGAAATGTAACTTTCACATAAAAAAGAAATGTAATACATTTGTGAAGTTTTTAAAAAATAATGATGGGTGCATGATGAGTGTTGTTTCTTTAATATAAAGAGTTAGTGTGCACAAAGGAGTCAATTAATAATTACATTGTTAAATAAAGCATGTTCTTAATATGAAGTTAGATATAATTTGCCTTCTTAAGTTTCTGGCCCCTCATGATGGAGCTAACCTGCAGGACATCGGTAATAGCAGAATAAATAGATTATGTGCTCATCCCGGCTGATAACATAATGGGTAAGTACAGTATACTGTGAATAAACTTGTTTCATCCCTAACTGTCCTGTCACCATCATTATATTCTATTGTGTCTCCTGGAGTCATGTTTTCAGGCGTTGTCCGCCAATCGTGATGAACTCCATATGTTCAGTATTGCACGATACTGCATGATTCACTATATTGACCAGAGCTCCACTGCGATGGATGGAAAGACATTGATCAACCTTAATGGGTGCTCCAGGAAACCTGATTGATTGTGATTGTTTCCACCTTAGATGGTACTGAGTACTGTATATGGGAAACTGCAGTGAGTATCAATCTATGTGGTCTGTCTAGTTATCTTCCCAACTGAATGATCTGTTTAACCTTGCATCCTCACAGGGTGTTTTCCTTGCAATGGTAAGCATGCCCTCCACTGGCTTTTGAGATGTCCTAGAACAGGACAAGGAGCAGAGCTCCACCAATCTCCATGCGGAGAAAGTACTAACTGCACATTGTGTTTGTTTGAACAAGTGGAGAACCATGTTTTACACAGTAGACAGTAGTGTTATATTTTGCATACAAATTATTTATGAAATCATTGTTGTGGCTGGTCTTTTTAGTGGTTTAATACGATATACTCAGACATTTTCATTAGCATAAAAGGCAGGGTCACCAAGGTGAGTTGTGAGTAGAAATATGCATTGGAGTAATACAGTATGTTACTAAATATGTAAGTGGTATAGTACATGAGATTGAAAAAAGAGATATGTCCATCGAGTTCAACCTGCTGTATGTTACATTTACAAATGCATCCTATATTTGTATCTCCAGTATATTGATCCAAAAGGCAAACAACCCCACACCCTCCCCCCCCCCAGTAATAGTAATCAGATTTCTCCCTGGATCCAGATCCTTCCTATGCTTACTATTTGGTATATCCCTGTATCTTTGTCTAAAAGTTCACTTGAACCTTTTTGAAACGTTTAGAACTTTTTGTAAAGTTTGAAAAAAAAAAAGTGAATTGGATTTTTGTAAGTTTGCACATCACTATTCTGATTTATCCTGATTTTAACAGTGTCTACACATATTTGTGTTTAACCCTGAATCCATGCCGTATATCGGAGTTATGTGTTCATATCAGAAATGTAAAAAAAATTAATTGAACTTACACATAAAAAATAAATATTTTTAAAATAAATTATTCAAAAAATTTTTTTTTTTAATAATGAAGGGTGCATGATGGGTTTTGTTTCTTTAATATAAAGCACTAGTGTGCAAAAGTGCATAAATGCATAAATATATTTTTAAAGAAAGCATGTTCTTAATATGAAGTTAGATGTAATTTGCCTTCTTGAGTTTCTGGCCCCTCATGATGGAGCTAACCTGCAGGACATCGGTAATAGCAGAATAAATAGATTATGTTCTCATCCCAGATGATAATATAGTGGGTAAGTATAATTGATATTATCCCTATCTGTCCTGTAACCGTCATTATATTCTATTGTGTCTCCTGGAGTCATGTTTTCAGGCGTTGTCCACCAATCATGATGAACTCCATATGTTCAGTATTACACGATACTGCATGATTCACTATATTGACCAGAGCTCCCCTGCGATGGATTGAGAGACAATCACCTTAATGGGTGCTCCAGGAAACCTGATTGATTGTGATTGTTTCCACCATAAATGGTACTGAGTATATGGGAAACTGCAGTGAGTATCAATCTATGTCTACGGTAATATCTTCCCAACACCATATGATCTGTTTAACCTTGCCTCCTCACAGGGTGTTTTCCTTGCAATGGTAAGCATGCCCTCCACTGGCTTGTGAGATTGTCCTAGAACAGGACAGGGAGCAGAGCTCCACCAATATTTTTCAACAGACACAGGAAGGACCTTGTCGTGGTTCTGTTGCTCGCAACCTGTGGATGCTGCTGCAACCATGAAGTATCTGACACTGAAATCAATGTTCCTAGCAACTCATTTAAATTAATTGATGTGATCCTGTAAGAGATGTGTGTAGCAGTATATATAATGGCGACCGATTTGGGTGCAATTATATGTTGGCTTTATTGAGTCTGTTCCTTTATCCAGGCAAAACATACAAAAACAACAAAAGAACAAACCTCTATCACTTTGTAAGGGCTAACTTATTTTGCCAGACCCTGTCTGCAGGACTGGAGGGATATTCCCATTACCAGCCTATCACCCCAAAGTCCCAGGAGGTACCTTAACAGGTGGCCCTCCATGTCAGACTCTGGCAGGTTCCTGGGTCCTCTGTGTCAAGGAAATATAGGTATCTGGGTGTCTGGATGTGTTGATCTCAGCACAGCCTTTGTGCTCAAGACAGTGCCTGTGTGCAGGCTTCTCTGCTCTCCTTCTGTCAGCCCAACTGTGAGCTAAGGAAATTGCTCTCCTGTGTCTCACATGAGGCGTTTTAGACAGCTCTCATTAGTCCTGGTAGATACTAGTTCATTGAGTGGCTGTAATTAACTATCTCTCTGCTGGATTCTCAGATCTCTGATGCTGCTTTATTTAAACAGAGATAAGTCCCTGTTACAGCTCCACATTGGAAATGAACAGATTATACAGGTATCTATAGTAAAGCAGTGCATACATTGGCAGCACTATATATGTACAAATCTATATACTTACATGGACCAAACAGTTGTATAGCCATTGCCCCTTATCAATATACTGAGAAGCTGTTTAACCTGCTTCAGAAGTTGAAGCCCCCATTCATTTAAATACAGTAGGGCTTACAGTACATTTTCCTAAGCTTGCAGAAGACATCTTATCAGTATTTTGAAAGAGAGTCACAGAGTCGAACATATAAAGAACAGACAATTACATTTCAGCACACACAGGAAAACCAATCCACCACAGTGCAGCACATACATCAATAATAAGTAGTAACAGCAGCAAGTAACATACCAAAGGGAATGAAGAAGGCAAAATCCAGCACACACAGGGAATGGGCAGGTACAGGTCAGCACACACAGGGAATGGGCAGGTACAGGTCAGCACACACAGGGAATGGGCAGGTATAGGCCAGCACACACAGGGAATGGGCAGGTACAGGTCAGCACACACAGGGAATGGGCAGATACAGGTCAGCACACAGGGAATGGGCAGGTACAGGTCAGCACACACAGGGAATGGGCAGATACAGGTCAGCACACACAGGGAATGGGCAGATACAGGTCAGCACACACAGGGAATGGGCAGATACAGGTCAGCACACACAGGGAATGGGCAGGTACAGGACAGCACACACAGGGAATGGGCAGGTACAGGTCAGCACACAGGGAATGTGCAGGTACAGGTCAGCACACACGGAATGGGCAGGTACAGGTCAGCACACACAGGGAATGGGCAGGTACAGGTCACACAGGGAATGGGCAGGTACAGGTCAGCGCACACAGGGAATGGGCAGGTACAGGTCAGCACACACAGGGAATGGGCAGGTACAGGTCAGCACACACAGGGAATGGGCAGGTACAGGTCAGCACACACAGGGAATGGGCAGGTACAGGTCAGCACACACAGGGAATGGGCAGGTACAGGTCAGCACACACAGGGAATGGGCAGGTACAGGACAGCACACACAGGGAATGGGCAGGTACAGGTCAGCACACACAGGGAATGGGCAGGTACAGGTCAGCACACACAGGGAATGGGCAGGTACAGGTCAGCACACACAGGAAATGGGCAGGTACAGGTCAGCACACACAGGGAATGGGCAGGAACAGGTCAGCACACACAGGGAATGGGCAGGTACAGGTCAGCACACAGGGAATGGGCAGGTACAGGTCAGCACACACAGGGAATGGGCAGGTACAGGTCAGCACACACAGGGAATGGGCAGGTACAGGTCAGCACACACGGGGAATGTGCAGGTACAGGTCAGCGCACACAGGGAATGGGCAGATACAGGTCAGCACACACGGGGAATGGGCAGATACAGGTCAGCACACACGGGGAATGGGCAGATACAGGTCAGCACACACAGGGAATGGGCAGGTACAGGTCAGCACACAGGGAATGGGCAGGTACAGGTCAGCACACACAGGGAATGGGCAGGTACAGGTCAGCACACACAGGGAATGGGCAGGTACAGGTCAGCACACACAGGGAATGGGCAGGTACAGGTCAGCACACACGGAATGGGCAGGTACAGGTCAGCGCACACAGGGAATGGGCAGGTACAGGTCAGCACACACAGGGAATGGGCAGGTACAGGTCAGCACACACAGGGAATGGGCAGGTACAGGTCAGCGCACACAGGGAATGGGCAGATACAGGTCAGCACACACAGGGAATGGGCAGATACAGGTCAGCACACACGGGGAATGGGCAGGTACAGGTCAGCGCACACAGGGAATGGGCAGGTACAGGTCAGCGCACACAGGGAATGGGCAGATACAGGTCAGCACACACAGGGAATGGGCAGGTACAGGTCAGCACACACAGGGAATGGGCAGATACAGGTCAGCACACACAGGGAATGGGCAGGTACAGGTCAGCGCACACAGGGAGTGGGCAGCTACAGGTCAGCGCACACAGGGAATGGGCAGGTACAGGTCAGCACACACAGGGAATGGGCAGATACAGGTCAGCACACACAGGGAATGGGCAGGTACAGGTCAGCGCACACAGGGAGTGGGCAGGTACAGGTCAGCACACACAGGGAATGGGCAGGTATAGGTCACACAGGGAATAGGCAGGTACAGGTCAGCACACACAGGGAATGGGCAGGTACAGGTCAGCACACACAGGGAATGGGCAGGTACAGGTCAGCACACACAGGGAATGGGCAGGTACAGGTCAGCGCACACAGGGAGTGGGCAGGTACAGGTCAGCACACACAGGGAATGGGCAGATACAGGTCAGCACACACAGGGAATGGGCAGATACAGGTCAGCACACACAGGGAATGGGCAGGTACAGGTCAGCGCACACAGGGAGTGGGCAGGTACAGGTCAGCACACACAGGGAATGGGCAGGTACAGGTCAGCGCACACAGGGAATGGGCAGGTACAGGTCAGCACACACAGGGAATGGGCAGGTACAGGTCAGCGCACACAGGGAATGGGAAGGTACAGGTCAGCACACAGGGAATGGGCAGGTACAGGACAGCACACACAGGGAAAGGGCAGGTACAGGTCATCGCACACAGGGAATGGGCAGGTACAGGTCAGCGCACACAGGGAATGGGCAGGTACAGGTCAGCACACACAGGGAATGGGCAGGTACAGGTCAGCACACACAGGGAATGGGCAGGTACAGGTCACACAGGGAATGGGCAGGTACAGGTCAGCGCACACAGGGAATGGGCAGGTACAGGTCAGCACACACAGGGAATGGGCAGGTACAGGTCAGCACACACAGGGAATGAGCAGGTACAGGTCAGCACACACAGGGAATGAGCAGGTACAGGTCAGCACACACAGGGAATGGGCAGGTACAGGTCAGCACACACAGGGAATGGGCAGGCACAGGTCACACAGGGAATGGGCAGGTACAGGTCAGCACACAGGGAATGGGCAGGTACAGGTCAGCACACACGGAATGGGCAGGTACAGGTCAGCACACAGGGAATGGGCAGGTACAGGTCAGCACACACAGGGAATGGGCAGGTACAGGTCAGCACACACAGGGACAGACAGACATGTGGGACATGTTTTTTTAAGGAAATGTCTTCTGCTTCCCATGATATGATTGCTGTGGTTGCAGTGCTACCCACAGGCTGCGCTAACACTTCCTGCAGAGCAGACAAATTGGAAAGTTGACGGCCAACGGTAACTGTGCATCAAACAGAATCAAATTTGTCAAAGAGCAATCTCATTATTCGCATTTACAGTCATTTCTTTGATAAATAATGTACAATTCTTTTGCACTGGTTATTCCCCAGTTATGACACTGGGAGACATTAGTGTAACACCCCCCTCTCCCCTCCCCCCCCCATACTGTATAATTCTCACGCTACTGCTTGAGCAAGCAAACAGATCACCACTGTGCTCTACCCTTAGCTATGTAATGCTGATAGATTATTCTAGTGTTTTCCTGCAGCTCTAACAGAACAGAATGTCTGACTTTATCATGTGATGCTGTATATATTCTTTCAACATTACTGCCTAGTTTTGTTCCTTTTGTGTTTTTAGGGTCCAGGGTCTTAGCTGAGCTGAAGTGTGAAGCCAGAATCCCTTGTGGTGGAGCTTATGGTCG
Organism: Ascaphus truei; assembly: GCF_040206685.1. Classification (NCBI taxonomy): domain Eukaryota; kingdom Metazoa; phylum Chordata; class Amphibia; order Anura; family Ascaphidae; genus Ascaphus; species Ascaphus truei. The sequence goes on from NC_134488.1 coordinate 125,930,691, forward strand.
GACAATGTGGCAGGTGTGGTATATGGATCCTTTTCTGTGTGGCTCTTTCTCAGCTCACTCGAATTGATGCTCCATACTTTTGTTTTCTTGATTCAAAACACTTGTTTTACGGGCTCATTCATTGCATGGGGTTTTCATTTCTCTCTCTCTGTGCCTCCCTCCATTATAAGACATGTTGCATGAAACAGAACACTTTTAATGTGAAAACAACATTCAAATTAAAAATGTTGTCACTGACTTTTTGAACAGATAATTCTTACTGAATACTGCTTTTTAGCGGTACAAATTGTCCGGACTCTCACACTGTAATGAATAGGCCCCCTTCACTCACTAGTCTCTGGCTGCAAGTATGATGTAGTTACTGCGTGATCAGGATGCAGGATCATCGATCTGGGTAAAAAAATTCATGACGTTTTCACAAATATGAACTTTCTATTATTGTATTCTTAGTACTCTTTAGAAATCAGAAAGAAGTATCTAAGCACTCAGGGGCCTGTGTAACATCCCAGAGAGACGTGTGTTTGATGCAGTGCACTGTTTTTGGAGAAGAGCTGCAGCTTACATAAGAACATGCAGAATTTTAGCCTTAAGGTATGGTTGATTTTTGGCCAAATAAAAGGGGGAAAGGATGCGGCAGAGAGAGACGCAGAATGTGCACGATGTAACTCTTCCCCAACTCCCCCCTTACACTTCCCAAGTCGTAAACTAGGGCAGACGGGACACAATTAGAGCAAAATGGTTTGATACATCGGTGCCGGATCAAAATGTCCCGGTTTTGCACCAACATTGCCTCATACCGCTCTGACCTTGTTCATTTTGCTGACCAGTAATATTGTGATGTCCTGTTGTGTTTCATTTCACCTAAAGATGTGCCAGCAACTTGCGTGCAAATGCCACGGTGGCGGAGTCCCTCCTGTCAGTTGCTTAGAATTGTTTTGGAAACTTTTATTTTGTGCTGAGAAGTGGTGAATGGGGGTAAAATATCCAGTATAATGCAATTATCAATCACATTTTAATAATACCGACGTTCTCTAGGCACAGGAAGGAGAAACATCTCTTTTTTATTGTTATGTTACAGAGTATTGTCCATTCAATTACAGATGTACATACTCTTTGACAAAGGGCCAAGGCCCGAAACGCGTCAAAGTGCACTACTCTGTTCTTTTTTGTTATGTCTCCAGTCACTCATTAAATTAGATTTTTATTCATGTTGTGCCGTTTTCATCTGCATTCTACCTGCGCCCTACCCTGCTTGCAGTGCTCCACTGATTCCTCTCACGAGGTTGCCTTCTCTTGCAATTACAGATGCAACAGCCGTTGTTGCTTCCGCTGGCTCTTTGTAGCAGGAAACACACAACTCTCCAGCGGGAGCAGACACCGCTGTGATGCAATTAGCCGCCTGCAGAAAGGGGGCGGGGCTAATGTGTTACTGCACGGTGAGTACATTAACAGCTGCTACCTCTGTACAAGCAGTAACCCTCTATTCAAATATATTTATCAAAATAACACTATACTTTATGCCTTTTCTCATTTGTGTAGTTATTTGGGGGGGGGAGGGGGGGAATGGGAATTCTACAGCTAATATGCAATACCGGTCAGAAACTCAAGTCGGCGATCGCGAGTTATTGTGTCTTAAAAATCGTTAAACTAAAAGATCATTTTATTTAATAGATATCTATACATATATATTTAGGCACTCTACCGTGTATAGGTTTCACTGGATGTGCACTGAGCTCTGTCTGTGTTTCATGTTCTGTCTCTGGTTTTACAGTAAATATATATTGCCATGCTCAGTAGCACTCCTCCGTGACACCTATATGCTTATATATATGTTGTGGTTATTTTGGGGGTTCAATATGAGCTTGCAGGTGTCCTGTATGTTTTAAAAATCGAATGGCAATAAAAACCTATCACTTTTTCCCATTCATGTGCGCACGATCCGATGTCACACAGATGTTTAGTACACGATAATAAAGTAAAAATGAATAATACAAAAATACAGTTTCTTTTTAAAATTTAAAATGTTCTTTTATTTTTCATCGAATTGGCTGGCTTTTGCACGTTTTGGGCCTCTAATGAAAGAGACAATATTAATAATATAACCTAACATTCTGAAATCCTGAGATTTTGGGGGGGTTGGGGAGAAAGGGCATGGCATGGAGTACAGTACTTTACATTATGACTTTACATTGAATATGTCACGAGAAATGGCTGCACTTTTGTCACGTGATGCGGTTGACAACCGGCAGTTATATCTGCTTGTCACAGTATTTCTGCGCATGAGTGTCACTGTTGAACCTGGTTGAAACGCATGTGCCTGTCATAGCATTTGTGCACATGCGTGTAAATGTGGAACCTGGTTGAAACACACACAATATATATATATATATATATATATATATATATATATATATATATATATATATATATATATATATATATAATCAAAAAATAAATAGATGATACCATTCTGTGGCTAACGAAATGCTTTTATTTGTGCGAGCTTTCGAGATACACTGATCTCTTCTTCCGGCGATGTTACATTGAATGAAGCAAAAGGTTACTTAAAAACAGTGTCTCTTGGAATGTTATCTGTGCTGTTCCTTCCCCCTTTAAGTAACCTTTTGCTTCATTCATTGTAACATCGCCGGAAGAAGAGATCAGTGTATCTCGAAAGCTCGCACAAATAAAAGCATTTCGTTAGCCACAGAACGGTATCATCTATTTATTTTTTGATTATTGAAGCTCGGCTAACACGGTACTGATACCTCTACATGGGTATATATATATATATATATATATATATATATATATATATATATATATATATGTAACGGTGTTTCTGGCCCGGCCTGACCCACCCAATCTCACATTGGCCCCTGTGGTCTAACCGGACCCCATTAAAGTGTGAATATGCCTGATGGTGCACCTGCTGGCTACAGGACTCCTGAGTCTCCCGCATGATGGTGTGTGGGGAGAACCCGTCTAGACAGGCAGCTGAGGTAGTGTGTTGAGTCTCACCTAGTTCCAGTGCAGCGCCTCCACCTCAACAGGGCCCCTGCGTCCGCATGGGGATGATCCTGTTGAGGAACTCCTCCGTGGTGCTCCTCTCTGTACACTCATTCCACAGATGTACACGAGAGGATTTCCGAATGAAAACATCTTTATTGAATGATGCGGGCTAGCTGCCCCTCGCAGTTGAGACTTAGTCTCTCATGATTCTCCCCGCTGCTTCCCTTCAAAGGTGATTCTTTCCTTTAATAGGGATTCCCTATCCCCGCAGGGATCACTATCCTGTGCCAGGTCCCTGGACACAGTCTCCTCTGGAGTTACCGCAACTCTTCCTCTCAGCAGAACTCAGGTCTCATACCAAGACTCTCCAGCAACTCCTGCTGGGCTTGAACTAGAACTAAGAACTATACAGCAACTAACTTTAGAGCACAGTGCTGTGCCTTATGTAACTTCTGAGGCCGACACACCTCTGACATCACTAACCATGGAGTCAGAGCATGTGACCAGTCCCAGCCATACACAGGGCACCCCACCAGGGTGTGAGGGTAAACCTCCATAATTACTGCTGGCATGCCCACACTTACCAGGCCTTTCTGCCAACAGGAGAGATGACTGTAGGCATTTTACATGACCGCTACATTCTCCCCCTGGTGAATCCCATCGTCCTCGCTGGGACCTAAATTTGTACACCTTCTTCCAGGAAGCACTGTAACATAGGACATAATTATGTTAACATTCACATACAAATTTTCAGAATACCATAACAATGACTACAGTACATTCCGCCAAGCCCGCCCCGACCAGCAGCCATGAACCCGCGTAATGTGTTAGTACCCCCTAAAAATAGTGATCTGGGTCAGGTTTTCTCACCTCCCTGTTACCCATATCCAGGACCGTGACATAGTAATGCCTAGGCGATCCTCTCTCTGGCCTATAGGTCACCCTATGTTTGTGGACATTTCTCCCTATGCTCCACACTCGCATCAGGGTGTCTATCCTTTCCTCCGCCTTCTTACCTACAATGGCGCTCCCCCTATTGACTAAGTACAACTCTATAGTCTCTTGGAGCCACCTTTCCCTATTGTCCTCAATTTCATCCATCAGGGGCTCCGGAACATAGGGATACTCCAACCCGTGGGATTTTTTATACCGGACTATTATAGCCCTCTCCGCCCTACTGACCCTGGTCAGATCAGCATTACCTGCCCTCCCAGGTAACACCCATGATAGGGGCTCATCAGGATCGACTGGATCTGACAGTGTGTCGGGACCCATGGGCGCTATGTCTCTACGCTCCAGCTGGAACCACCTCTTCTGTAATTCCCTGTCCCTCTGCTCGGGTGTGAACTCTCCCTCTTTCCACCAGAAATCTACTACGTCCTCCCGCCGGATGAGGAACCGAGTACGGTCCATCCACGCGGAGTACCCTTCAAATAGCGGGGCCCACCACCGGGTCTCCTTAAATGGGTTAGGCCCTGGTTCCCTGTCGTCGTCGAATGAAAATACCCCTGACGACCTCGTGGATCGCGATGGGAAACACCTCGAGTACCCCGGAGCCTTTACTGCCGGTTGGGGTGCTGTATCTGCCACCCTCAATTCTCCCTGTCCCCTTGAATCGCCCTCCGTAGCGCCACTGCGCTGCCTTTCCCCAGTCCGTCTTCCCTCTCCCCCTGGTGAATTGTCCACGTACTCCAGGCTAGGCGGTGAACCCGGTGACCGTGTGATGGGGGTAGGGGTATTAACTAGGGCATGGGTTTGGGTATAGGGGCACGGAACGGAACCCCACGGGGTTACGACCCGCTCCTGGCTGTCCGTAGACTGGTCCAAGGATGATGTCTCACCCTCCTCAGTCCTGAGATCGTCTCTCCAATTTCTGGGCCTTGTAAGTGATCGGGGACCTTCCCCCGATCGCCGAAGCGTCGCTGCTTCTTCTTCCTGAGTTCCGCCGTCGCCACCGGAAGTGACGTTCTCCCCGGAACCGGAAGCGTCGCCATCTTGAGTGGGACCCCCATGCGGGATCTCTTCCTCTATGACGACATCCGGTTGCTCCGCCGTCGTTGCCGGAAGTGATGCCGTCCCTCCACGTGCGCTTTGGGCCTGGCGCGGCCCTTCCAGCGCTTCGCCGTCTGTTGTGACCAGGTAAGAGATAGGGCTTTTTGGCTTACCCGTCCGCAGGGGTGTAGGCGTCTCTCTCCCATCTCCGCCAGGTCCTGGGATGGCGGGACTCCGTCGGTCGGGTCGCCGATCTGCGGGGGACGTCCTGCCACTCACCCCACGGGGTGTCGTTCTCCCGGTCTGCCTTTTCAGCTCCGTTTTTACTACCGCCAGCTCACGGGGGTCCTCATCTGAGTAATCCCCTCGCCCGGACTTAGGGGTCTCCGAGCGGGGTGACAGTCTCTTTTCCCCGAACGCGGGGGTTGGTTCAGCCGCCTCAATCGCCAGTGACCCAGCCGACTTGACCGGCTCCAGTCCCTTGTTTCCGGGACTCGCGCGGTTGCTCCATAGCGTGCCCGGGGACTCGGCGGAGCGCCTCGTCACGTCCACTGGGGGGTCAGCAGGCTGTATAGGAATGAATGTGGGCATAGGCCACAGGTACAAAGTCCCGCAATGAGGGCAACGTGCCGCTGTATTGACCGTGCCTCCGGGCAGCCCGCATTGTAGGCAGAGCCCGACCACCGTCTCGGTGCCAGCCACCCGTACCACCAGTAGCCCGCCGGGTACTGAGTAGGGCTGGGTGGAGACCATCGTGCCCACAGTGGAGGAGCAGGCCATTCTCTTTACAGGAGCCACTCTCTGTAAAGGTCTTTCCAGCTTAGTGGTTCCTCGCAACTGGCTGGTGGAAGTTGCTGGATCCCCCACTCCCTGCTTCGGCTCCTCCCTTCTCTGACAGAGCTGAAACCCGCCCCCAGGGGTTGCAATAATGGGCGGGTCCCACAGGGGAATATCATGCCCCTTAATTAAGGCCGCACCTCTCTCAGTCCTGGTGGGCGCGGTTAGCGTTTTCGCGCCAGTCTCCTCCTCAGAGCTGAGTTCCTTTCCCGCGGCTAGCTCCCGCCTTTTTCTTGCAGCCGCTTTTTGTGCAAGATATCCCTCTTTCTTGCACTTGCCTTCCGCGGCCGGAACTACTTTCGGTAGTTGCGCCGTCTGGATATCCATCCCTGGGCCCAGTGGGTGCATTCCCACAGGCCATAGTTGAAAGTCACTCCCCCTGGTAGAAATCAGGGGAGGGTCCCATAAACTAAGAGGTTGACTCAGCACAGGGGCTGAGTTAGTCACTGTCCATCCCGGCGCAGCCATAGCTTTCGCGCCATGCCCCCCTTCAGGGCGGGGCTCTGCTGTTCGCGCCATTCCCGGCCAGCTTTTTGCAAGTCCTGCACCAGCCACATTTTCTGTAACTGTCCCATGCGGTTTCCCTAGCAAGCGGGAACCGCCATTTTGATTGACTTTTACGCCCAAAAAGTCCATTTGTTTGCTCTCCTCGCGGGGTTCTCCCCCTGTTATTACAATTTCCTCACACTCTTCAAGGGTGGCCCCTCGCTGTCCCATACAGGATAAAAACGGGGCAGCCATAGCCTTCGCTCCGCTCCAGAGCAGATTGGTCAATGATAAATCGGCGACAGTCTGCTCTTCAGTGGGTTGCACGCCACGGGTGCCCTCCCCACCAGCCTCTGGTCGCCATCTTATGTTCTCCGCACCACGCGGATCCTCCATCCTCTCGTAGCAGTTGTCGTACATGGGGCTCCGCTCTGCGGGGCAGCCTCCACATCAGTACAATAAAGATGTTCAGATGCACCACCACATGTGTACCCGAACTAGGCTTGACTCAATGTGCACTACCTCAGGCTAGGCTCACTCTCTCAGTGTCTGCTGTGACTCCTTCCTCCCAGTCTGTGCTCCCTACGGTGAGTGTCTGGAATGGGCTAGGTACTCTGGCTTCTGCCATGCAGTACTTGGGGCATCTACCTGTCTTGGTCAGCCTAGCGCAGACCCTCTCCAGGACTCCTGACCAAGTTAACAGGCTATCCCTTCTGGCATCCTACCAACTAGCACTGCCTCAAGGTGACTCGGTCAGCTATAGCCCGGCTCCAGACCCCTCACTCCTTTCAGGCCCCTAGGTCCGTCCCTACGCAGCACAAAGTGGCAGCAGACTCTATCCCTGTTTCCCAGTGTGCCTAGCTAGAGCCTGTCCTGATGACAGATCTGATCTCAGCAGCTCGCCTCCAAATGTAACGGTGTTTCTGGCCCGGCCTGACCCACCCAATCTCACATTGGCCCCTGTGGTCTAACCGGACCCCATTACAGTGTGAATATGCCTGATGGTGCACCTGCTGGCTACAGGACTCCTGAGTCTCCCGCATGATGGTGTGTGGGGAGAACCCGTCTAGACAGGCAGCTGAGGTAGTGTGTTGAGTCTCACCTAGTTCCAGTGCAGCGCCTCCACCTCAACAGGGCCCCTGCGTCCGCATGGGGATGATCCTGTTGAGGAACTCCTCCGTGGTGCTCCTCTCTGTACACTCATTCCACAGATGTACACGAGAGGATTTCCGAATGAAAACATCTTTATTGAATGATGCGGGCTAGCTGCCCCTCGCAGTTGAGACTTAGCCTCTCATGATTCTCCCCGCTGCTTCCCTTCAAAGGTGATTCTTTCCTTTAATAGGGATTCCCTATCCCCGCAGGGATCACTATCCTGTGCCAGGTCCCTGGACACAGTCTCCTCTGGAGTTACCGCAACTCTTCCTCTCAGCAGAACTCAGGTCTCATACCAAGACTCTCCAGCAACTCCTGCTGGGCTTGAACTAGAACTAAGAACTATACAGCAACTAACTTTAGAGCACAGTGCTGTGCCTTATGTAACTTCTGAGGCTGACACACCTCTGACATCACTAACCATGGAGTCAGAGCATGTGACCAGTCCCAGCCATACACAGGGCACCCCACCAGGGTGTGAGGGTAAACCTCCATAATTACTGCTGGCATGCCCACACTTACCAGGCCTTACTGCCAACAGGAGAGATGACTGTAGGCATTTTACATGACCGCTACATATATATATATACACATAGTTAAAGTACTAATTTCACTTGTAAGTTAAGGTACTATTCAACCAACCCAGTGACATGTGAATGTAATAAGAATAATATACGTCACAATACAAAAACCATAGGGAGTAGCGCAGCTTCGGTGAAAAAATACTTTTTCCAATCAACTTTAGAATTGTTTGGTACAGGATACGGAGCTCAAATACTCCCAGGTATATACAAGAACAAAAAAATGGAAACAACAGAGCAACACAGCAAAAAGCTTCAAAATATAGAAGTAGAAATAGCCAAAATCCTCACACTCACGTGCTGTGCATTAGAATAAGGCAATGAAGAGGTTAAACCTCTTACGGTGGAGACCGGAAGCTCAGTATTGGGGGTCAGAGATCCACTGTGATCCTCCGCTCATAGGAATAAGAAACAGACCTTAGAACATATATGCAATTTACTAAAACAAACAAAAAAGAAAAAGACCCAGTGCATTGTCTTTTTTTGTTTGTTTTAGTAAATGATTAATGCCCGGAAATCTGCCATTTTTCACCTGGTGTTGCCCTGGCCTTTGCCTCTTTGCCTGCTATTTTCGTGCTACCCACTAGATGTCAGTGTTAAAGCAAATGAGTAAAAAGGTGCAGGACTCTGGAAGCGCAGAGAATAATTACTATATGAAACGCCACCAAATATTATTGAAGCCAACTGTATGCTAGAAAATATTGACGCGTTATTATTATTACCATTTATTAACATGTTTCCACCACTGGGAATACAGGTCAAAACTGATATGGTGCTTGAAAATTAGCACAGCAAATCGATAACATTGCACTCAGCAGTTCTTCGCATGTATTATTTTCTTTATTTATTTATCAAATGTTTTACCAGGAAGTAATACTTTTAGAGTTCCCTCTCGTTTTCAAGTATGTCCTGGACATAGTTAATATGACAAATAATATATGGTTAAAAATACAGTTGTATAAATGAACAGGGTATACATTATATACAATACATTGAATGCACAGTTAGAGAAGATGTATAGTATCTGGACAGAGTTTCCATTGGTATAACGGAAAGTGGGATGTCACCTCCTGCAATTTCCACGGATCACTGGTTGTCTTTGCCTCTGTGGGGCCGCAGGTGTGGGATACTAGTATACAGGGCTTCTACAGTATGTGTAAGACCACCAGTAATGCTTCTTCATTAAAAATTATTCCATACTGTTTTCTACACACATCCTTAGTATCGTTAGGAATGAGGGCAGTGTTCCGAAAAAGGGTCACAAAATCCTATCCACGGAGATGCTAGAATTGTGTGTTCGATTTTCTAGACCAGAAACAATTTGTCATCCTGGGTGAGAGATTTTACCTTCTTGTGCCTTAGGAAGGCTAGAAAACATAGCTATTCATGGGGTGCTACCAAGGATGAAGGTCCAGCTCCTGTTGCATTATGACCCAGTGGCTGAGACTCTTTTTCAGTATTATAAGTAGATCCTTCCTAAATCACAAAGGAAGATCACTGTCCAAGACTTTATAACAGAATGTATCTGAAAGTAGTTTTTTCCTTGATGTAATCCTCACACGTAGGAGGGTGACAACATTTTGCATTTTGTCAGTGTGAAGATTCCCCATTCTCCGTGTCTGGTTTTGCGTTCCAGTAATGGATTTTATGGAGCTTCCCTCACTTGGCTGTTGTGGCCAGCTTGGTTCCTGGCAGCCTCCTACTTAAGACTGCACTTTCTACAGGACGTTGTCTAGCAAGGTTTCTGTTCTTGTTGCAGCCCCAGCTGGGGTACTCAATATTCACTGTCCCTTTGCCTGTGGATTCCATGCCTTGACCTCAGCCGGTGACCACGACTCTCCTCCTCTGCCTTCAACCCAACTACATTTACTCTATCAGGACTCTGTCCCTTGGCTCTCGTCGGTGACTATATACCCTACCTTAGCCCTTCGAGTTCGCTTCTTGATCTGAGATGAGCACCGTTATAGTGAGACAGTTTGAAAATATAGGGGGGTCTCCTCTTAGAGCTCTCTGTTCCCCATTATTGAGATTTTGAAAGATTGAGGATCATGGTATTAGTTCTGTCTTTAGTGACACGTTTGACTAATGTCTACATTTGCACAAAGTTCAAAAGGGGGTGTGAAGGTTTATTTAGACTTCAGATCCATAAAGGGAGTTTTCTCCTCAATCCTCTCATTGTTCTAAAGTAGAGAGAAACAATAATGTCCTGCAAACAGAGCAAGCTTGATGGCGGTTCTATCTGTGCAGTCATACCGAGCCCCACGCTTACAGAGGTCCTGCGCTCTTCCCCTCAACATTTCAAATGATTGCCGGGGGAGAGTGGGGTCTCTTACCTTCTCTTTGGCTTTTCCTCCTGCATCTTCTAATAGAAACGACGAGGTGTGAAATGACACTACAACATCAAATTACGTTTGATGGGCAACGCCATGATGTCATGACATCACAGAGATAAGGAGCAGGAGGAGATGCCGAGAGAAGGTAAGAAGCATCATGCTCTCCCCGTCACCGAGCCTTGCCAAATTAGAAGCCAGACCTGCCAGCAAATATCTATAGTTGATGGAATCTAAGGCTGCGTCCAGGGTGGCGCTGAGCTAGTGGGGGCACTCACGCTGGGCGCGATGAGAAACATTGCACCAATGTATGTGGTCTGCGTGAGCTCCCTCCTGCGCGTGCCCGTGAGCTACAGTCGGAGCTCAGATTGAAGAGTTTCAAATTTTTGAATCTGTAGCTCCGATTTCAGATCACATGACCAAACTTACCCAATCAGAGGACAGCAAGGCAAAACCAATGCAATACAAGCATTGGGAGCTTGCATTGGTTGCTGTCCTCTGACATGGGGGGGACACGAAACGGGGGGGGACACGAAATTGGGGGGACACAAAACGAGGGGGTGGGGGGACACGAAACGTGGGGGACATGAAATGTGGGGGACACAAAACAGAAAACGGAGAGATGTGAATGGGGGGGTAAAACGGAGTGGTGGTGTGGTGGTAAAACGAAGTGGTGGTGATGGGGGGGCAAACGAAGTGGTGGTGGTGGGGGGGCAAACGAAGTGGTGGTGGTGAGAGGGCAAACGAAGTGGTGGTGGTGGGGGCAAACGAAGTGGTGGTGGTGGGGGCAAACGAAGTGGTGGTGGTGGGGGCAAACGAAGTGGTGGTGGTGGTGGGGCAAACGAAGTGGTGGTGGTGAGAGGGCAAACGAAGTGGTGGTGGTGGTGGGGCAAACGAATTGGTGTTGGTGGTGGGGAGGGAAAAAGCACAGGGGGAGGGAGAGAGAGAGAGAGCGCGGGGGGAGGGGGAGAGCACAGGGGGGGCGGGAGAGAGAGCGCAGGGGGAGGGGGAGAGCACAGGGGGGCGGGAGAGAGAGAGCGCAGGGAGGGTGGGAGAGCAGGAGAGAGAGCAATGGGGGGGAGAGAGAGAGATGGGGGGAGAAGGAATGGGGAGGGAGAGGGGGAGGAGGGGGGGAGAGAGAGGGAGGAGGGGAGGGGGCCAGGGAGAAAGCAGGAGGGGAGAGAGACAGGGAAAGAGAAAGAGGGGGAGAGGGGATATATATTTCTATATATATGGACACTTGCCCCTGGTGGATTTAATTAATGTTTAGATGTAAGCACTCTGGTCTAGTCTCCTTCTTCCTTTGCGGGCCCCCTTCGCTTTACGATTGCCATCCAGATTCCAATCTGGTGTTGACTTTGGACCCCTCCGGCTGACTCAACTAGTCCACTTGGGTGATCCTCAATATTCCTCTGCTCCTCTCTTTATATTTATCTCTGCTATCAATTGCTACAGATTTTAAAATGTATTAATATTGGTATGTGTGAACTGGATTCTACTATCAATTTGCAAGATCCTAAAATTTAATTAACAATTTGGTGTGTCTGTTGATTAGGCAGACCCCTCCCTTAATTATTAGTCAATGTGGCTGTGTTTTAGTATACTTAAGGCAGGATACTTTGGCTGTAAGCCATATAGTGAACAAACAAAAATAAACTGTGCGCTACTATCTAACTCCTACTTATAACTAATTAAAGTGCAGTGACTAAACCATATATAGACTATATAAACCACAATACCAAGTGAATAAGTGATTATATAATAAATTATATCATAACCGTGTGGTTGATAAGGGCGTCTGTTGCTATAAACATTGGGGGTGGCTCAGCACCCCACACACTCTAGGAAATGGAAACAAAAAGAAAACAGCGCACAACGCCAAATAGTGAAGCAAGTAATAAAAATGTATTACAATAATATTGGGGTAAGCCATATGGTTGTGTAACATCTTAAAGTGTAACATTTACGTGTGTAGCAGAGTTAATCTTGGAGTTGAAAATGGAGGTGAAGATTGAGGAGGATCTGAACTCTGAACAACAACTTCACAACTGTGACAACTTTACTTTCTAAAAGCTGTGATTCTTTGTACTCTTCCTATCCTCCAATACCTGACCAGTCTCTCCTCCTGTATCTCACTATGCCCTCCCTATTTCTTTTAATGTTTACTGTTTCCTCACTCCTTTGTGAACATCTCTGTTCTCTCCAACATCCCCACTCCCCGCTGCACCATTATTTATACACCTCTCTCCCAACAACTTCTTTACCCGTCAATAAAAAACACCCACACAAATCCTCTATTCACACCCTCTATCTACTCCTTCCTGCTGCTGGGGATCTCCCCTAAGCCTGAAGCCAGACATACACACCTGAACTCACCCATGCATCCCTGCCATCTCTTCCCCTGTAAATGGTGTTAACCATTTCATTTAACACTGACTAACCTTAAAACGTTCCCCACAAATCAAGCATCCCAAAAGCCTGCACTCATGGCTACTGTCCCACAGTCACTTATACCACCCATTGTGGCCAAGCACACCCATCTACAGCACTTATTCCCTCACCTGCCGTCTCTGTAAGTTTCCCATCATACCTCTTAGATTGTAAGCTCTTCGGGGCAGGGATTTCATTTCCTATTGTCTGATTTTTGCTGCGCTTATTGTATTATTATAATTCCCTGTACTGTATCCTTTGTGAAGCGTTGAGTACACTTTTGGCGCTATAGAAATAAAGACATACAATACAATACATATATCCCTTGATACTTTTTGAAAAATATATATACGGTATATGTGTGGTACGCATGTACTGTGTGTATATATATATATTCATTTAACCATATGTGAGATGTCATTATTTCATATTTATTTTTATTTTATCTCATTTTATTATATTTTATTTACGACACTCACATTGGTTGATCCTATTGAACGTTTGTCAATCTTGCTCTCAATTCCTTCTCTCTCATCCATTTCAACGTGGTCTATCAATAGGATAGCCACTTTCCCATTTAAATATAATAATATCATTAGGTAATAATTATTATAATAATTATTATCATAATTCATTTTTTTGTTAAGTCTGGTTTAGTATTATTAATAATATATATTCTTTATTATTAAATATTTCTTAATGATATATAATCCCTTTATAGTTAGCCGATAGATAATTTCACCTAATTATAATTCAAAATTATAATTCATATCAAATTTATAATTTATTAGTTAATTTATTCTCACTCTATTAATTCTAGGTCACATTCTCCATTCATTTGAATTTTTATATAATTTTCTATGTAATCTATTCATATATAATTGTATTTTTCATTAATCAAGTTCATTTATTAATCATTCATTAATCAAGTCATTTTATCCATTTTTTTATAACAGTTTTCATTAGTTTATATAATTTCATACCTCATTATTGTAAATTACATAGTGTAGAGCAGTTTGTGCCATCAATAATATCCTATAGAGATTATGAATACTATCACTATTGGGGCAGGCACTAGAAACCATAAATTGCAGAGCAATTATGTGTGTGTGTGTGTGTGTGTGTGTATATATATATAGATATATATGTATATATATATATATATATATTTATATATATATATATATATATATATATATATATATCTATATATATATACACACATATTGCCATACATATATATATATATATATATATATATATATATATATATATATATATATATATATATATATATATATATATATATATATATATATATACACATATTGCCAGTCAATGCTATTTACATATAAAATGTTGGCTGATTAGTGTGTTTTTATAATATATTATATATACATATTTAATTTAATTTTATCTTAATATTGTCTAGATTTATATACATTTTTAATTATGCATTGTTTTCTTTATATAATATATATTTTCTTCTTTGTTATATATACAATTTATTTCATCTTGCAATATATGTAGCCCTGTAGGAGGACATGTGCAGAGGTACACAATGGAGACTGTTTTAAGGTGAAATTAAAACAAGGCTTTATTGTGCCTGTTGCTTTAAACACAGCAAAAATATATGAAAATAAGCCAAACAAAAAACCTATCTCTCTTTGGAGACAAGCAACACATGTAGCTCAGCCCTCTCTGACTGGGTTGGTTAGCTAAGCTATTTACCAACCCCAAAATATAAACATATATACAGATATATTACAGTTCCAAAAGAAAGTCTTACCTGTTCTCCTGAAGCTGTAGGGGAAATCCTCTCTGCTCTCCTGGGTAAGCATCTTTGTGTGCTACAGCAATGTCTGTCCAGGTTTTGAGGTCTGGTCCCCTTGTCTTGCTATCAGCATACAGTCCAGTCCTTCTGCAGCTCAAGACAGCAGTTCCTCTGGTCAGTCTCCCCAATTGTGCGACTCAGGAATCTCTGCTCTGTCTCCTAGTTCAGCTCAGGTGTGAGCTAAGGAGTCTCACTTCCTGTCTCAAAGGCAGGCTTTTTCTAACACCTCTAATTAGCCAGGTGCTGGTCAATTAACAGCACACTGCTGGATTAGAGGCAAGTTTTCTGAACAGGGTAAGTCCCCTGTTACATACCTCCCCTGTTTGTGGGAAGCTCGGGCTTGCCACGGCCAAAGCCCATCCTTCCACTCTCACTCGAGATATCTCTGTGACTTGAATGAGAGTGGATGGAGGAGAACCCTCAGTCCTGCTTGTATTGGAGCCCTTCCTCCAGTTTAGTAGTGTCTCCTCCAGAAGGTGTTTGAGTTCAGCAGTCCTCAGTCGCTCAATGAGAACTTTTCCCAAGTACAGTCTTTCTACTGACCATGTGGTCCTGAGCTTTCCCCTGTGTTGGGCACTCCTCTTTTTGTAGGCAGACTGTATGGCGACAGTCGCAGAGTGCCTATGCAAATCGCTCTCTCTCGCCATCCTTCCCATGTGCTCCACTTTAGCACAAAATGTCAATTTCCTGGTATCACAAGAGCGCCCAATAATAGCCATTTGAGCCCTCAGTTCTTGAAGCTATCTTCCTGCACTTTTCCCATTCAATGTAGTCGCCATTTCAGCTTCTTTGGGATTGAGTTGCGATTCCAGCTCCATTTCCAGAGAATGTCCTATCTTTTCAGCTTCCTCAGCTAAGGATTCTTCTGGCTTAGATTCTGCACTCCTACCTCTGTTTGTTGCCTGTTGGGTGATTGCAGGTTTGGCTAGTGCTTTCTTAGGTGGCTCAAACTTCGTAATCTTGTTTTGAAGGTGAGTGGTGTCCCCAGCTCTCACTGTATACTTGTCCTCACGGGCATTAGTTACTGTGGGATACCGATGCTTGGACAGAGCCAATACCTTTTCCTGTATTGGAGGCATCTGTAAGTTAGTGGACTGCAGAGTCTCACTCTGTTTCTTGAGTGTTTCCTGCCATTCTCCTTTCATGGTCTTTATTTCTTCCCTGTGCTTTCTCCGAGCTTGCTTCCACCTATCATTCTTTATTTTATGGCACACTGTGAACTTCTTCGCTTGGGCCGCCGATACTCGTCTCAGTTTCTGGACCTTTTTGCGCTCCCTCTTGTACCGAGTCACCTGGTCACTAAGCTTAGCCTCTAGCGATGCTTTGGTGATGGTCAGGGTAGCCTTCAGTTTATCCTGCTGCTTTTTGAGGACGCACTGGGTAATCAGACGTTCCTGCAGCACTTGTATTTCCTTAGCAGCCTGCAGATTTTCTTCCTGCAGAGTTCGCTGCTTCTCTTCGACATTCTTGAGGTGTGTATGCAGACCTTGCAGTTGGTTCTGCAGTCGGTGCTCTGCTTCAAATTTCTCATCTTCCATCCGTTTCTTTATTTTTTCAAGCTCGTGCAGCTTTTCATTCTTTCCATTGACGTGGTTTGTCAACTCCGAATTTTCTTTTTTTAATCTTAAATTTTCTCCTCTTTCAGTCTCTGTACTATTCAGGGCCTCCTTGCAGTCCACCTTCCATTTTTACACATCTGCTTGGAGACGGCTGTTTCCTGGCATGAGACTTCCATCTCCAGGTTTAGGTTCTGAAGCTCCTTCTGAGAGACTTTGAGATCTAAGTTAAGATGTAGGATAGTTTTCTTTGAAATGTCCAGCTCCTCAGTGAGACTGTGAAGTTCCTTTCTGGAGACTTCCAGTTCTGTGCGGCAGCTGTTGATCTCATGATGTGAGGCATCCAGTGCAATGCGGAGTGTATGAACCTCCTTCTGAGATACGTCTACATCTGTCCGGACACTGTTGACCTCCTGTTGTGAGGCATTCAGCTCTATGCGAAGAGTGTGAACCTCTTGCTGGAAGACTGTCATCTGCTTCAGTGCCCCCTCATACTTCCGCTTCAGCTTAGCCATCATTTTATCAGATTGGCTCTGCTTTTCATCCATGGCGGAAATAGTAGAGTTTGCAGTATCTAGCTCAGTCTTGAGTTCGTCCTATTCTGTCCTGGCCGAAGAGTACATTGCGAGCACATGTTCCTGTAGCTTCACGTTATTTTCCCGGAGCCGATCACAGTCACGCCTGGCAACCTTCAGGGCATCCCCAGGGCTGGTCAAGGGATCGTCACTCACCGGTTCCGGCTCCAATTCCCTGGGATCGTTGGTTGAGGGTTTCTAACTATTAGCACCGGACAGACACTTCTTTGGGGTACACGACTTCTGCCTTGGGCCCTCTGGATATTCGGTTATCCGCGGGACGACTTCTCCATTTTCTCTAGGCTGCAGGGCATTTCGGACCCCCTTTTCCTCCGCAAGATCTGCAGATGTGTCTGTTCCTTCCACGGTAAGTGAAGAACCGCTTTTTTTTTCTTTTTTCGCCTTTTCCTGCATATACTCCATTCACATATAAAAGACACTAGATGGCGCTCAAACACTATATCTATGTGCAAATAACAGTGAAAACAATAAATCAAAATAAAATAAAATATATAAACTTCACCGTGCAATAAATAAAAGTAAAAACACTCAAACCCTTGTAGGACTGTTTCAGGGTCCACACTCAAAGTACAATGGAACGAAATCAGGGGAGCGTCAGTACCTGGAAAAAATATATACAAACTACCATAGTGTATACTGCTAATAAACAAAACATATAATACGGTAGGGCTCCAAGGAGCAACAGGGTGCTAGATTAAGGAATATAGTCCATAAACAACATATGAATAGGGAGAACGATATCCCAGAAGAGAGACAACAGAGTCAAGGATAAAAAGCCATATAAAATTTATCCGGAAATGGTAAAAGTCAAGGCTTACAAGATACCAGAGTATAACAGGCGTGGGTAACAGGTTAGAGATGGAACGCCGAGTCGCGACCTCGTGGACCTCCTGCACGTCTGTCTTCTCCACCGGTATCTGTCCTGTGCTGCAGGCTTGATGCCGATACGTCACTTCCGGGTTTCACGGAACAGTTGGCGCCACCGGAGCATCAGCTGGAGACTGTCTCCCTCAGGATGTCACGATGAGGGTTACGCTCTACGCGTTTCACCGTATAGGGTGGACGGCTTCGTCAGGAGTGACGTAGACCCATAGGAGGATACTATTTATACCCTTCCCAATTGCAATGACCTTTCTCCCTACAGGTCACAACATATGATGGTCTAATTAATTGGGTAATTTGTTTACACTCACCACTATAACAGATCTCATCACAAGTTTATACAAATATATTAAAATACAATTTAAACTTTAATACAATATATAATAATAAAAAATAATATTTTTACTCATAACTAAAAATATATAATAAATGACAAAACACATCTAACTCAATAAAATTCATAAAATAATCCCCACATATTTCTCTTATTAGAAAAACGCCGATTGATGTGTCTCCAAAGGAAAAGAGAAAGAAAAACACTATGAGTATTGATTGAAACAGTATACATAATCTAACAAATTCTTTACTCTTTAGTGTACATTTCATAAACAAGTTCCTATATATAAAAGCTTATACTCATATGATTAATGTACACCATTCATAGGAAAGCATTTAATTCGAAATCCACATTAAGTCCCAGTGGAACAAGTGTTTTGAGGGTGAAAATCCAGAAACTCTCTCTCTTTTTCAGAGAGATGATTCTGTTCCCACCTCTCCAGTGTGGTAACACCTGTTCTAATACAGTAAACTTAAGACCTGATGTGTCTCCGTTATGCTTTTGAATAAAATGATTAGACAGAAAATGTGTTGTAATACCTCTTCTTACATTCCCAATATGCTCAAGTATAGGTGTTTGTACTTTTCTTGAAGTTTGACCCACATATTGTAGCCCACATGGGCAAGAAACAAGGTATACTACATGATCTGTTTTACATGTTAAAAGTTGTTTTATACCAAACCGCTTTCCTGTCACGTATGATGTAAAACTAAATTTATCATCCGTCCTGTATTTACAGTCCGTACATGTAGTGCAACCGTAAAAGCCTTTATTTTGTGTTAGCCACCTATTTGCAGTTGGATTCAATTTTTGCAATGCACTAGGGGCCAGTTTATCTTTTAAGGCTTTAGCTCTTTTAAAGATAACAGTTGGTTTGTCTGGGACAATCTCTCCCAGTTTAGAATCATTTTTAACAATATGCCAATACTTATGAATAATCTTTGAAATTTTTTCTGATTGGCTATTGTAGTTTGTGATAAATGAGAACTCAAAGTTATTTTTTGAACTCAACTGTTTCTTGCTTTTTTCACACAACAAATCTTTTCTGTCTAAATTTTCCGCTTTTGTTAATTCATTTTTTATATCCTTATCTTTATAGTTTTTTTCTTTAAACCTATTCTGTAGAAAAGCTGATTGACTGTGGAAACTGTTATCATCAGAGCAGTTTCTCCTAATACGTCGTATTTGCCCATATGGGACATTTTGCAGCCATTTAGGGTGATGACAACTATCCATAGATATATAATTATTAATATCAACACCCTTAAAAAAAGTCTTGGTTTTAATAAGACCATCTTCAATGAAAATTTCTAAGTCTAGGAAGTTCACTTTTTCCTGACTATATTCACATGTAAAATGTAAATTCAACAAATTGTCATTCAGATAATGGGTGAACTGAATAAGTCCCTTTTCGTCACCCTTCCACACAAAGATGATATCATCTATGTATCTACGCCATAGGCACAAATTTTCACCCAGCTCCGCAACAGACCATATATGGTCTTCTTCCCATGCTCCCATCAGGAGATTTGCGTAGCTGGGTGCAAATTTTGTGCCCATGGCGGTACCACATTTTTGTAGATAATATGTACCCTCGAACAAGAAGTAGTTGTGCTCTAAGATGAATTTGATACCATCAAGAATAAAATTAGCCTGTTCATTTGGCATCTTTGAATCTTTGGCTAATGCTCTGTCAACTGCTTTGTGTCCGTCTCTGTGGTTTATGCAGGTATATAGTGACGTGATATCGCACGTCACTAAATACCATCCCTTTTCCCAGACTTGATTGTCTAAGATACGCAAGATGTCAGTGGTATCTTTGAGGTAAGAGGGAAGTTCTTTTACATATTTTTGTAAATAGACGTCTATGTAGGCGGATAGATGGGACGTTAAGGAATCTATGCCTGCAATTATGGGAGAGATTGTCCCAGACAAACCAACTGTTATCTTTAAAAGAGCTAAAGCCTTAAAAGATAAACTGGCCCCTAGTGCATTGCAAAAATTGAATCCAACTGCAAATAGGTGGCTAACACAAAATAAAGGCTTTTACGGTTGCACTACATGTACGGACTGTAAATACAGGACGGATGATAAATTTAGTTTTATATCATACGTGACAGGAAAGCGGTTTGGTATAAAACAACTTTTAACATGTAAAACAGATCATGTAGTATACCTTGTTTCTTGCCCATGTGGGCTACAATATGTTGGTCAAACTTCAAGAAAAGTACAAACACGTATACTTGAGCATATTGGGAATGTAAGAAGAGGTATTACAACACATTTTCTGTCTAATCATTTTATTCAAAAGCATAACGGAGACACATCAGGTCTTAAGTTTACTGTATTAGAACAGGTGTTACCACACTGGAGAGGTGGGAACAGAATCATCTCTCTGAAAAAGAGAGAGAGTTTCTGGATTTTCACCCTCAAAACACTTGTTCCACTGGGACTTAATGTGGATTTCGAATTAAATGCTTTCCTATGAATGGTGTACATTAATCATATGAGTATAAGCTTTTATATATAGGAACTTGTTTATGAAATGTACACTAAAGAGTAAAGAATTTGTTAGATTATGTATACTGTTTCAATCAATACTCATAGTGTTTTTCTTTCTCTTTTCCTTTGGAGACACATCAATCGGCGTTTTTCTAATAAGAGAAATATGTGGGGATTATTTTATGAATTTTATTGAGTTAGATGTGTTTTGTCATTTATTATATATTTTTAGTTATGAGTAAAAATATTATTTTTTATTATTATATATTGTATTAAAGTTTAAATTGTATTTTAATATATTTGTATAAACTTGTGATGAGATCTGTTATAGTGGTGAGTGTAAACAAATTACCCAATTAATTAGACCATCATATGTTGTGACCTGTAGGGAGAAAGGTCATTGCAATTGGGAAGGGTATAAATAGTATCCTCCTATGGGTCTACGTCACTCCTGACGAAGCCGTCCACCCTATACGGCGAAACGCGTAGAGCGTAACCCTCAACGTGACATCCTGAGGGAGACAGTCTCCAGCTGATGCTCCGGTGGCGCCAACTGTTCCGTGAAACCCGGAAGTGACGTATCGGCATCAAGCCTGCAGCACAGGACAGATACTGGTGGAGAAGACAGACGTGCAGGAGGTCCACGAGGTCGCGACTCGGCGTTCCATCTCTAACCTGTTACCCACGCCTGTTATACTCTGGTATCTTGTAAGCCTTGACTTTTACCATTTCCGGATAAATTTTATATGGCTTTTTATCCTTGACTCTGTTGTCTCTCTTCTGGGATATCGTTCTCCCTATTCATATGCTGTTTATGGACTATATTCCTTAATCTAGCACCCTGTTGCTCCTTGGAGCCCTACCGTATTATATGTTTTGTTTATTAGCAGTATACACTATGGTAGTTTGTATATATTTTTTCCAGGTACTGACGCTCCCCTGATTTCGTTCCAATATACTCCATTCACAGCTGGTAGTCCTATGCGGTGTGGCAACCTTTATTTGCAGAATCAGTACCGCTCGTGGGTCACCATCTGTATCCACTGCTTCAGCGAAACATTTGAAAACAACAAACACCTATCCCTTTTAAGGGCTAACTCACTTCTTGAACCCTGACTACGGCTGGAAGGCAAAACACCTATTTCAATGACCATATTACACTTTATTGTGATAGGTAAATAAGGTTTACCTGCTTCAGCAGTCTCTCTCTCTCTCCTCTTGGGATTGGGAAAAAGAGTCCATCTGTGGTTTTGTGAGTTTCAGTGCAGTGTGGATTTCCTGCCTGGGTGTGTCGCTTTAACTCTGATCTCTGCTGCATGTGATTGTTTATGTTGCTCAGGCTGTTTGTAGGCAAAAAGCACAACAGCAAAAAAATTCCACAGTCAATCTCCGGGCCCTTTTAACTTCAAAGGCCACCTCTCATCCCAAACTTCTGGCACCATACGTAGGAGGACATGTGCAGAGGTACACAATGGAGACTGTTTTAAGGTGAAATTAAAACAAGGCTTAATTGTGCCTGTCGCTTTAAACACAGCAAAAATATATGAAAATAAGCCAAACAAAAAACCTATCTCTGGTTTGGAGACTAGCAACACATGTAGCTCAGCCCTCTCTGACTGGGTTGGTTAGCTAAGCTATTTACCAGCCCCAAAATATAAACATATATACAGATATATTACAGTTCCAAAAGAAAGTCTTATCTGTTCTCCTGAAGCTGTAGGGGAAGTCCTCTCTGCTCTCCTGGGTAAGCACCTTTGTGTGCTACAGCAATGTCTGTCCAGGTTTTGAGGTCTGGTCCCCTTGTCTTGCTATCAGCATACAGTCCAGTCCTTCTGCAGCTCAAGACAGCAGCTCCTCTGGTCAGTCTCCCCAATTGTGCGACTCAGGAATCTCTGCTCTGTCTCCTAGTTCAGCTCAGGTGTGAGCTAAGGAGTCTCACTTCCTGTCTCAGGCAGGCTTTTTCTAACATCTCTAATCAGCCAGGTGCTGGTCAATTAACCAGCACACTGCTGGATTAGAGGCAAGTTTTCTGAACAGGGTAAGTCCCCTGTTACAAGCCCCCTCCTGTGTGTTCTTTATACAACATGCCAGCTATAATCGCAGTTTGCTAGCTAGACCAGCTCTGATAGGATGTTCCACGCCATTGTTCAACCAATTACAATGCACGAACTGGTTGCCAAGCAACTCTGTGGACATAAAATTGTAGCTGGCACTTGATTCACGAGCAACCTTTTGAGAAAGTCGCTGTCCAGTGACGAAACGCATCAGGGAGCGGAATTACGTCACCACGCATGCGCAGACGGGCCATATCGAGCGCGGACAAATATTGCGGCCAGGAACTACAGGATCCTTCGTTTGAACTCTAAAAGAACTGGATTCGCCTGCTGATTGAGCCTTTGGAGTCCTGCACCAGCTACCACCATCTAGCAGCTTCAAGTGAGAGTTGGACTGCGGAATCTGGATGCAGTTTAACCTGATTGGAGGTGATTTTATCACATACTGCTAGTTTTTTACCTACCCTTGTGAGTGAATTTTCACTCCCCCCCCCCCATCTCCCTTACCCCTTTCTAATAAATGTACCATTTTACGCTATGGGGCGTGCACTCTCTCTTCTCTTTTTCCTAGAGGTAATCCTTGGATGTGGTTCATCCTATATGAGAGCTGCCAGAGTTGGTGAAATTCCTGTATCACCATTGAGGACATTTACCCAAAGGACTGGTTTTTCATACACTTTTTTCCCCCGCATTTATTGTATGTTTTTTGATGTATTGTTGAGTTTTATAGGTCACTTATAAAGCACACAATCACAGCATATTTATATATAAAAAATTATAGGAATTATCAATATTATTAATATTTAAATATTGCTTTAATATATTTTTTGAATTGTCCAATACTTCACTTTTTTGGCGCTACTTTATAATTTCTTGTTTGTTTTCATATATATATCCATATTTATATATCAATATATATATATAAAATATATATATATAACCATGTTAAAAATGGTTTTTGAGGCAAAAAGTGACACTGTGTGCTCATTTGCATGTCATTTCCCAGAATCCCTTGCTGCAGTGGAAGTGCTGTATGCTGGGTGATAATGGGGAAAGGCGGGGTTGCAGACCTGCCTAGGACATGCAGATGAGCATACAGTTGTCTTTGTATATATATATATATATATATATATATATATATATATATATATGGATATATAGCAAATGGATATATTACTGTATGCTCATTTGCATGTCTTGGACAGGTCTACAACCCCACCTTTCACCATTATCACCCAGCACACAGCACTTCCACTGCAGCAAGGGATTCTGGGAAATGACATGCGAACAAGCACACAGTGCCACTTTTTGCTTCAAAACCCTTCAACATGGTTTCCCTATAGGCTTAAGCTTGCTGCATGGTCACAGCTTTGAGCACAGCCAGGGTTAAGATGCATAGCCAGCAAACCCACCCACAGACAGACTGTTTCGACCTTAATGGGTCTCCTCAGTGTGGGGTTGGTTATGCCACGCTGATCACACTGCTGAACCTTTGATTTATCCCCCCCTGCTGTTTACCGAATCTGCCATCACGGATTGAAAGATTATTGTCTTATCCCTGGCGAATCTGCTGCCGTCGTTCACGGGCTGGCTACATACTCTGAATAGTGTACTGAGAAGGGCGTTCCGCCCACACATCAGCCGGTGTGTGCAACTCTTGACAAACAGAGGAACAACGTGTCCAGCTGCATCTAGCCACAGAGGAGAGGGGATACTCTCAAATACTGTATATCCACTGCCTGCCCTTATCATCCATCGGGTGAGTGGGCAATTCTATCATTGAAGCAGAATATCAGTCTGACCCATCTCATTATTTTATGTACCATTTATAATTTCATTTTATTTATTTTTTATATGTCATTTGTATGTCTTTTTATTAAATGCCAATTTTATTGTTCACCTGTGGATTATCTCAGCTGCTTCTTATATATGTTTTGTATGTTTTGTTTGTCATGTGTATTATACAGTATTATGCTATGCACCTATTTTAATCTTTTTAAGCACCTACTACCTCCATTGGAGACACCTTGAGATCTGCACCTCTACCAGGCTCGGCTGTTTATATCCTTTTTACATATAATTGTATGTCAGGCGCCTTAGATTCATATTTCCGTTCCAGGAGGTCTCCAGAGCTGAACTACTTTACTTTCAGCTCCAGAGACCCCCTACCTCCCCGATACTTCCTTCTATAGGGGGAGCCAGTATCTGTGCAGGTAGCAGCTCCGATGGGGCTTATTGGGGCTAACATAATGGCGGCTTTAAATGTCCAGTCTCTTGCGGACCAATAGGAAGCCATTATGTCATCCCTTGAGGCGGGCACATGATACAGCATCCAATCAGATTGGAGCTGTACCATCTGACCCAAAAATATGACATCATAGGTCATATTTAAGGCCTTGATGCCTCATTTGAGCTCTAGCAACCGACGAGTCAACAACGTGTTTTGGATTTACCATTCGGTTTTTGGATTAACAGATGAAGAAAGAAGATGAAGAAAAGAAAGAAAGAATTACAGATCAAGAAAGAAGAATTTTGTTACCTGGTCCGAATCTTCAAGTTGGATGACGTCGCTGTACGAGAGCGTCCTGATACCCCTGGATTCGGAGGGCCAACGCTTCTAAAGGTAATTTAGTAACTCGGGAAGCAGGGGGTCACTGAGGCTGAAATCAAAGCGCTTCAGCTCAGGAGACCCCCTGCTCCCACACACTATTAATAAAAATTACATTAAGGGAGCGTCATTACCATAGCAGATAGCCGCTACGGTAACGAATGTGTTACATTTTTTATTAGGTTTTATTAGTAGTATATTGTAGCAGGGGGTCTCCGGAGCAAATCCTTGTTGATTTCAGGTCCGGGGACCCCCTGCTACCCGAGATACAGGCCCGTTATGGGGTGCCGGTATCTCCTATGCATTGCAATGTCCCATATCACGTGACCGTGGGAATGAAATGAATAGGAGATGCCGGCACCCCATAACGGGGCCTATATCTTGGGAAGCACGTATTGAAGCAAGTATTGAAAGAACTGATTGAAGACTGGTAGCGGCATTGAGAGTCTCTGGTAGGTTGTTCCAGTCGTGAACTTCATGGTAACAGAATGAGAAGTGACCGGATTCTTTGTTGAACCTAGTGATTTGAATAGTCTTTTGGAGTCAGATCTCAGGTGATAAGTGCTGCGTGTGGTAGGGAGATAGTTCAGGTAGGCGGGTACCTTGCCCAGAAAGTATTTCTACTACTAAGGTTATTTTCCAGCCCTGTTCTGCAACTGTCACTTCCTCAGGGTTACTGAATACTGTGGATTGGAATCCACTTCTGGGGCTGATTCCCAGACATTCCGGGGACATCTCTGCTTGCCTACTGAGGCATGTCTGCATTCCCGTTACTGGGACATGATCTCTTCATTTGGCCACAAACACAATAATGGGGGGACTGGTCTGTACTATACTTTAGGGAACATATCCCCTACCTCTACTCCCCGAGGCTCCTCTCCTTTTGCTATGCTAGAACCCAACCTTCCAGAATTCTCCCTCTCTATTTTAGATCTCCTGTGACACAGTACCTCTGTGTCACCACCTGGTAGAGACTGTCATCCACTGCTTACTATTAATTCTTAGTAGTAAACTGCAAAACCCACAAGGAGGGGTGTAGGAGGACATGTGCAGAGGTACACAATGGAGACTGTTGTAAGGTGAAATTATAACAAGGCTTTATTGTGCCTGTCGCTTTAAACAGCAAAAAAAATCAACATAAGCGAAATAGTGAGCCAAACAAAAACCCCTATCTCTGCTTTGGAGACTATCTATTCATGTAGCTCAGCCCTCTCTGACTGGGTTGGTAGCAAAGCTATTTACAAGCCCCAAATCATGGAGACATTTATCAATACACTGACATAGATAATAGTTTTATACGAAAAAGTCTTATCTGTTAGCTGGGCTGCTGTAGGGGAAGCTTCTCTGCTCTCCTGGAACCGCACCCTTGTGTGCACAGAAAATGTCAGGCTCCAAGTTTAGAATCTTGTCCCCTTTGTCTTGTGGTCAGCTTGTCGCACAAGACATCTGCCCTTCCTTGGTTCAGCCCCATTGTGGACTAAGGAATCTCTGCTCTGTCTCCAAAGTTCAGCTCAGGTGTGAGCTAAGGAGTCTCACTTCCTGTCTCAAAAGACAGGCTTTTCTAAGCAATCTAATCAGGCAGGTGATGTTAGTTAATTGCCTACCAGCAGTTAACCACCACACTGCTGGATTAGAGGCACATTTGTGAACAGGGATAAGTCCCCTTTTACAAGGGGGTTTACACAAGTATTGATGCATTTCATTACAAGATATTCAGCGAGTAACTCCCACTTATGTCTCTGCATGTAGACATCCACTAGATTGTCAGATGTTGAAAAATACTTTAATTCAATGCCGCTTACATTCACAGGATAGAAATTCCTGCCTCAGCATCAATTTTAAGGCAAAAAGCACTAGCCTCATTGACGCATTTCCAAATGTCAAGGGAAGTAAACACATCATGATAACCATTAATACATTCTCTTTTTTTTAATTACATTTTTAAAACATTATTGGCTGCACAGTTCAATTAAGGATAAGGAAAGCAGTCCAGGCACACGGTCTTATCCAAAAGTAGAAACTTTAATCCAGCATAAATCCAACATTTCGACTGCACACAAGCAGTCTTTGTCAAGGCGAGAGCTCTCACCTTGACAAAGACTGCTTGTGCGCAGTCGAAACGTTGGATTTATGCTGGATTAAAGTTTCAACTTTTGGATAAGACCGTGTGCCTGGACTGCTTTCCTTATCTATGTTATCACTTGGGGACCTGGCAGGACGACCCCCGTTGGTCTGTGGGCACCGGCAGGTGACATCTACTTTGGTTTATTGATTATGTGCCAGATTACCTCTCTCTATTGACAGTTCAATTAAGGAAACAGGGCTCAAAAAAATCAGGTTCCAATCAATCAGTTGCAATAACCTGGGGTCATATTGTTATCTATATCTATAGTAGAAGTGCAGGCACAGCGAGTTGATGGGAGGGTCAGCTCTCTCTCTCTCTCTCTCTTTCTCCTTCTCTCCTTCCTGGATTTGGTCTAAAAAAAACTCGGGAAAATCCACGAAACGGATTCAGACCAGTTTGCCCATTTCTACACCCGACCCTGGCATAGAAGAATGACAGTAAATTGTAACTGTATCTGTTATAGAAAGGGAGAATCAACATAGTCACCTTCATATGACAGTTCAAAGATACCCATCCCATAATTCCTCTAATTCTATACAGTACTTTCAGAAGATATATTTTGTGTCTGGGCGTTCGATAATTGTACTCACATGAGAAAATAGTGGTTCGTCAATATTTAATGCTACACTGGGACCCAACACCCTTTATTCATGTAAAAACTTTAACTAAGCAAAACGAAAGTTTTACATTTTCTAAAAGTAGACAAAAATGTATTTTTTTATGGTGAATAAAATGGTCCTATGACATACTGCATTATTAAAAGAAAAATGTAAATATTCTTCCCCCCCCCCCCCCATTTTCATTAGTTTGGTGAGATGTCATAACCAAATATGCACATGGGACAAACAGCAATTTCAAATTCAACTTTTGATAAACTCTATGGCTTGGTATGGCACACCACAACACTGACACAGAAATCATGGTTCAACCATATTATTGCAAAAAATGTCAAACAAAATCCACTGGCCCTGTAGGTAACAACCAAATTTGGCAGTGAAAAGGGAATTTCCAGAAATATATCCTTGTTGGGAAAGACAAATGACCCCTGTCATGTAATGAGCAGGATTGAGGATACCACTCAATGCACATCATGCCACATGTATGTGCACTCAGAGTAGCTGTTCCAGGGAGCATACCGCTGTGAGAAGTGTGAGCAGGTGGTCTCTTTAGAGTCAAATATTTCTGACCTGAAGAGGAAACTTGCAATATTGAGGGACATTGACAATCTTGGAAGGAGTTTACTGAGCAGGCCCTGGCTGGGACTAGTGGTGCAGGTGGTGGCGCTGTGAGCAAGGAGCAGGTAGGTAGCTGGGTAACAGATGGGGAAGCAGGTGAAAGAGGAAGAGGCAGGCCAGTTCTGAACTGACCCGTCCCAATTGATTTGCCATATTGAGTGTGGCGGAGCAAAAATGGCAAGGCTGGGGGAGACTGATTCCTCTAGCAACCAGGGAAATAGTTCCTCCAACATAGAGGGGGACTTTAGATATTCCGAGACCAAGAAAGATTGTGGTGGTAGAGGACTCCATTATTAGAAAGGTAGATAGGGCAATCTGTTGTCATGATCACATGAACCAAACAGTTTGTTGTCTCCAGGATGCTCGGGTTCTGCACATTGCGGATCATGTAGACAGATTGTTGGGAGGTGCTGGGACTAACCCAGCAGTCTTGGTACATGTTGGCACTAATGAAAAAGTTGGAGAAAGATGGAGGGTCCTAAAGAATGAATTCAGGGACCTAGACCAAAAGCTTAAGGCAAGGACATCCAAGGTAGTATTTTCTGAAATACTACCAGTGCTATGCGTTACCCCAGGGAGACAGTCAGAGATTACGGAGGTTAATGCATGGCTAAGAAAGTGGTATAGGAAGGAGGGTTTTGTTTTTTTAAAGCACTGGGACTCCTTTCCTGAGAGCTGCAATCTTTATGGAAGGGACAGATTGTAGAGGGATCTTGTGCTAGGGAGAGAGAAAGTTAAAAAGGTTGGAGGAGATTTTAAACTGGGATGTAGGAGGAGGGACAAGAAACAGATAACAAACTAAATAGAATAGATGGGGATGGGGAAATAGCAAGGGGTCACGAAGGTAGAATGGGGGCGTGTGAGTTTGGCAAGCAGCGAGACACCCATAGTAAATACAGATAATACTAGAAAACTTCTAAAGACTAAACCCAATTAGCGTAGAAAGGCAGGAGCAGATAAGATAATAGTACAGACTGAAAAAAGCTTAAATGCATGCTTGCTAATGCAAGAAGCCTGACAGATAAAATGGGGGAGCTTGAATTAATAGCTACATGGGCACAGTATGATATCATAGGCATTACTGAAACATGGTGGGATGAAACTCATGACTGGACAGTTAATTTAGAGGTTATTCCCTTTTTGGGAAGGATTGAGCAAATAGAAGAGGGTGTAGAGAATGCTTATATGTTAAACCGGATCTAAAACCTCTTATAAGGGATGATGTCTATGAAGGGAATGATGAAAATGTAGAGACTTTGTGGATAGAAATTAGCTGTGGAGGTAAAAGTACAAAGAAAATGTTTGTGGGGATATGCTATAAACCACCAAATATCTGTGAGATTGAAGACGCTAAAATACTTTTGCAAATGGAGAAGGCATCAAAACTGGGTCATGTTTGCATAATGGGGGATTTTAATTATCCAGACATAGACTGGGGCAATGAGATTAGCATTACAACAAATGGAAACAGGTTTGTGGGGGGTGCTTAAAGACAATTACAGATGCAGCGGCCGTTATTGAAACCAATCACAGCGCCGTTTTCGTGTGCGCTGCTGTACTCCACACGGCATTAACGCGGCCAATCGCCCCAGGCACACGTGTTTATTGCGGTTGCTTTTTTTGAATTTCATGGATTGTGTGCAATTATATGCAATGAAATGAATGAATTGTAATGTGTTCAGTACTGTGCTACTGTGTCAATTTCAGGTGTTTAAAAGCCAGAACACTAAAATGCCATTTTATGCACTCGCCTGCACTCGCGTATAAGGCGGTACGGTTGGAAGAAATCCCGCGCCATGACATGGGTATTCTGAGGTGTACACCGCGTGATTTGTTAAAATAATGGCCGCTGCATCAGTCAGGGGATACAGTGAGGCCTGGTAAGTGAAAATACAGTGCATATACAGTATAATACACTAGATCAATCTCATGTACTCTATGCATGTCACTTTCGACACAACCTTGCTAACATGTTAGAAATAGTAACTTTCAAAGTACTTAATGCCCAGGACATATTTTAAATTGAGAGGTGTATCTAAATGTAATTGCTCTACAATGGGTGATAAACTGTAGCATGCCTCAGCCCTCATTCATGTGCATAAGAGTAAAGGCATTTTAACATTTAGCAACAGATCAGGCCCTCTATATATTGCCACACAGATACCATATATTGAAGTGAAACAGTGCAGGGGAGTGCAAACAGATTAAATAACAAGCCAGTGCAATCCAAAAAGTGCAAAGTAAAGATCTCTTCAGCAAGAGAATAGATCACTGGAACAGCAAAAATATCAAAAGGTATAATCAATAAAACAGTCTTTGTGAAACATAGGCAGCAACCCTAAGAATCCTTCCTGGTGTCCATCTATGGGTCTCATTCAGAAAGCGTTCATAAGCCACTTATCAAGCACTTATCACCCAAAATGCCTACTGCTATTCAGTAAGCGGTGATAAGTGGATGATAAAAGGCTGAATCGCTCAAAAAAAATTGGTCATAAAAAAAATCACAGAGGCAGCGGTGATAAGCCACTTACAGTATCACCTCTTTTCGGCATGTTCATAAACTCGTGCGATTCTATTAGCAGTGATTTGGCTATGAACGCCTATCGCGCTCTAAAATGGTGATTTTATCACAAAATTCTCACGCCAGAAAAAGTTGGCTTAAAGGTGTTGGAAACCTGCAGAGAAGCGGTGAGATGGGACTTAGAAAAAAAATGCATTTTTCCTGCATAGGATTGATGCCAGGAATCTCTGGAGCTGATATCCATTTATATTAGCACCAGAGACCCCTGGCATGAATCCTGTGCAATAAAAATGCATTTACAGTAAACTTCATTACCATAGCGGATAGCCTCAGGGACCCCTACTTTCCGAGATACAGGCCACGTTATGGGGGGCCAGTATCTCCTATGCATTTAAATGTCCGCGTCACGTGACCATGGGAATAAAATGCATAGGAGATACCGGCACCCCATAACGGGGCCTGTAATGGGTCGTCAGAGGGTCGTTCATCAGATCACCGGCTTATCACCCGTTTTGTGAATTTTGCTATGACAGGTAATGAAGGCTTTCTGAATACCGTGATAGCAACGCTCATAAAAAGGGTGATCCACTGTAAATGGTCCGGTGATTTTTTTTTATGAACCTTCTCTGAATGAGGCCCTATATATCCAGCTTTATAAGAGGAATCCACCGCAGAGGAAAGATCAGGCAAACTGATGGTACTGATAGTATAGGCGAATGTATGTATATGGGCATAAAAAGCACAAACAAATGCACACTCGGGGTGTAACAGGCTAAAATTAGCATTGAGTTAGAGGTTTATACACTCTTCAGAGTGCCAAAATCTCACTGCCGCCCGACCTGCACAGCGTCCCTCGTGACTCACAACAGCTTGTGACGTCACATCTGGCAGGATACAGCTCTGATTTTGGGAGATAGGTTAGCAGCGTCAGCATTGGGCAGCAGGAAACAAGGTCTGGACGCGTTTCGCTACATCAGCTTCCTCAGGAGTCTCATAATGGGAGGTGCCCTAAAATATAGCCATATAATCCCCCTATCCTAATCTAATTAAAGTGCTAACAGGTGAATACACTTAGGGCAATGGAAAGGCAATCTCTTTATAAAACAAATATTTGTATGTAATGCATACATATGTCTCAAGTTTATACATATAACATATATTATATAGACTCCTAAAAGCTACCATATGTCACTAAATACAAACATTATACACAACATAACAAAATGTAATACATAAGACAAGTAAAACAAAATGTGCACAAAAATCCAAAAGCTAAGAGACCGTAGCAGCCCCAGAATAATGCATACGATACACACCATCTGATTCACCTTACACATGTATATTCTAAGAAAACAACCATGACCCTGAACTCCTATCAGGGAAATCATCTACCAGGAAATGCGGGCTCCAATGACATTGATATTGACCGAGAGGAATGTAGAGCACGAGAGGTCTTCCTTACTCAGTCTCCACTTGTGAAGTTGTCACTTGAGAGCTGCAGTGGTTCAGTATCTTCTTCTTCTGAAGGACAGCACAAGGAACGCAGGTATTTAATAATTATTGCACATTGCACAATCCCTTTGCTGCTAGGGCGTTCAGCCACTGAGCATATAATATTTCATGTCGCTATGTCAGCAATACATACAGATTCATAGAATGAGCGTGTCCTGGGGCAATGGAATTTGCAGTCTACAAATATGAATTTAAATAAAGAATTCAACTACGGCGGCTGATCATTCAGCTGCTACCTGAATTCCAGGTGAAAACCGGAGATAACTAACAGAGTTCAACAAAAATGAGAAGAACCCAGAGCACCATTGGGTGATATTATGGAAATGATTTTAGCCGTCAGAAAGGAAATTGACCTGTATAGTAAGGCCAGTAACAACGTGGAACGGATTATCACTGGAGATTTTCCTATATATCTAGCAAATATACAATAGTAAATATGTTTCAAAAAGATTGAACATCTTCCTTGTACACAGGGATTTTCCGGCCGGAGCATTGATCCAGGGAGCGTCTGATTGCCATTTACCGGAGTCAAGAAGCAATGCCCTTAACTTGTAACACATAATTGGCAAATGCTGCTCTAAGATTTTTGTTTGCCTTCCTCTGCATCATTGTGACTATAAATACAGACGCTCGCCCAGTTTGAATTTAGCAAAGGCTGAATCTGATGGGTTCCTGTTTATTGATTCAAAATAAACTACGATGTTAATATGATACCATAAAGTCTGGGGGGGGGGGGGGTTGTAGTTTAG
Organism: Ascaphus truei; assembly: GCF_040206685.1. Lineage (NCBI taxonomy): Eukaryota > Metazoa > Chordata > Amphibia > Anura > Ascaphidae > Ascaphus > Ascaphus truei. The sequence goes on from NC_134488.1 coordinate 125,964,025, forward strand.
TATTTGATTAGGTGTTACTAACTGATTTCTTGTACACTTGTAATACCCTCCCATTAATGAAAATGCATTGTCATTTTTATGTGTGTTTTCACATATGCCAAATATTCTCAGGGGTGCTGGGGCTGGGGGGAGTTCATAGAGGAAAGGGCACGAAATATCCTTTAACGCAAACTGCTGTATGTCACATGACCAATGAAACTGGCACATATGACATCGCTTATTAAACAACTCTAATTTGTAGCCCATCACTATTAAAAAATATTGATACTTGTTCTACTCACCTTTTAAAAGGTGTAAATCAGCTACATTTAAGCAAGGAAACACAGTCCTTATCTTAGTTTTGGTGGGGAGTGGCTGTTCCTATAAGAGAAACATTGTTTTACCTGCTGTTTAATGGCTCAAGCTCTCAAAATCTGCAATAACACACAATGCCATCATACTGTATAAATTTGTGTCTGGCGTCTCGATCCTATGCAAGTAAGTAACATTTAATGCAGCTTGTTTGACGGAGCAGGTTATGCCGACTCAGACCTGGGGCAGAATTGAAGTGCTTAGAATGGCTAACATGGGCGTGTCAGATTAAATCTTGTATCCGATTTAATAACAGAAGTGAATCGCCTGTCCTCCTAGGACCAAAGTGAATTACAGACCGCGGCATGTTTAATAGGTTACCTATTTCATTAGTAACCAAATGTTTGTTTTTACAAACGTTACCTAATCTCTGATGGGATAAGACTGTTTGTAATATGTTACATACAGCACAAGACAATTGTATGCTACCATTATTAGCCAACGAGATAAAGGAGAAGAACAGCAATTAGCAGGGAAGATTATAAATACACAGAACCTTACCCACTGAAACATATTCATTTTAAATAAATGAAACTTTACTTTAGAGTTGATTAAACATTTCTCAGGGAGACCATTGCAGTGTTGTGCTGTAAAAATGGTAACAAATGTTTTGTATTATCGTTACTTCCTCCCTAATACAAGCAGATAACAATCTGATGCCCGCCTTGCAACCACCACCCCCTCTCCCCCGTATCATTTCCGCCTCTGCTAAGCACTCAGAACTATGCAGTTTGACTGGAACGCCAACATATTCTTCATAATGCAGCTACAAGCATGAAAATCATTTGTATTGTGAATTCTGTAGAAATGCCCAGGGCACGCTTTGTATAATCCTGATGAATTACGTAGATATGATTGCAATTGAGTAAGCGGTTAATATTAACTCATTGAAAGCACTTGCACAGGAGAAAGGTGAGCTGGCTAGAGCAGCCGTGTGTACAGTATTAACGCTGGTGGCATATCTAAGTCACGTGCTCACGTGTGTGCTGTTGGGGATACATGGAGGGGAGATATTGTTCATTTGAGGGACCTTTGCGAAGGTGAAGAATGGGACAGCTACAGATCTGTGTAGTAACCCTTGTCCCATATGCAGGTCACGTGCTCACAGGTGTGCCGTACGTGACAAATCATAATGCCACACAGCGTACCCTGCCAGGGCAGTAATAGGTTACTAACGGGCGGGTTATTTTATTCATTGCTTTTTTCAGAGAACTTAAATGGGAAATACAGCAGATATAGAAAGAATGGGTTTTATGAAGCCAGCAATTTTCCACAGAAGCAAAAATTAATCCCAATTATCACTATATGATGGAGTGTAATAATCAAGGATCTCAGCGATGTAACAATTTCTATACTGTGTATAACATTAGTTGTATAATCCTGGGCATGCTTGAGAGATTTTTCAATTAAAGGCCAGATGCCTTTTTCTGGATAGCAGATTTATTAGCGGCCTAAGCAGCAATCCTGCCGGGGAATGTTTACATCATTTGAACCATGAAATCGGGCTCCTCCAGTGCTGGAGCGAGCTATTTTCAGCGTTGGGAACCACCTGGTTCTTGAGATAGATACTGTATGAATATCAGGTTTACAATCTCTCCTGGGGAAACAATATGGCCGCTAAATCTTGCAGGATCCGTTATCGGTCACAGAGTGTAGATTGCTATTCGTCGGTGGCCATGTATGTATGTAATATATGTATGTATATCTTTATTTATACAGTGCCATTAATGTACATAGAGCTTCACAGCAGTAATACACGTGACATAATCATGTAAATAACAAATAATACAAATAACACCACATAAAGGGGAGAAGTGCTTCAGACGAAGTAACATTTAGGAAAAGGAGTCCCTGCCTGGAAGAGCTTACAATCGAATCGGTAGGAAGAGAATACAGAGACAGTAGGAGGGCATTCTGGTAAGTGCGTCTGCAGGGGGCAAAGCTTTATGTATCAGGTGTATAGTATTAGCCACGATGCTACTCATATGCTTCGTTAAGCAGGTGTGTCTTAAGGTGGGTCTTAAAGTTGGATAGAGAGGGTGCTGGTTGGGTGTTGAGGGGAAGGGCATTCCAGAGGTGTGGGGCAGTCAGTGATAAAGGTTTAAGGCGGGAGAGGGCTTTAGCTTCAAAGGGGTTAGAGAGAAGACGACATTGAGCGGAACGCAAGGGCTTACAATTTTGTTGTATTCTCCGCCGCCACCTTCACCAGTAATTATCTCGGGAACTGAGAGATCCCTGCAATAAAAACAAAGCACTTCAGCACTGGATACCTCCCCCCCCCAACCCTCCCCCCTCTCACTCCCCCCCCACCTCTCACCCCCTCCCCCCGCCGATTATAATTACAATTACAAACGTTACAAACGGGTTTGCAGCTTTATGCAGATAAGACGTCAGCTACCTCCAAACAATTATTTTCACCAAATTATTTTAAGCTCGATTGATGGCGCTGAGTTGTGAAGCTGAGAATAGTTAAACTATATACAGAAATAACATGGTTAACGTGAGTACGAAAATGCCAAAAACCTGTCCCTAAAGACACAAACCCCTCCAGAATCCAGATCATGTCAAATATTACAAGGCAAAGGGTGACATGTATCCGTACACAGAAACACTTGTTTGTGCTGCACCGATTTTGACTTCAAAATTGTGTCCTATGTACCTGGCCGTTTCTCCGGTTTCCTGCATTTTAAGCAGAAAAGTTAATGTCACCTCAAACCTGAGTTTTGGGGACAGATTTAAAGGAGAAAACGCACCATTTGATCCCTCTCTAATACTCTGTGTGCCATGCAACGCCTCCCACCGCCTCCTTTTCACACTCCCTAGAAAACAAGCTGATGCACAGGGCACACAACTGGCACAAAGTCCTCATTCCATCGGTGCAAAGAGATACAACACAACAATGATGCAATTGACTCCAATTCCCCTTAAAAAAAATTGTCAATGACTGAGCCACTGATTGAGCCCCCTGTGCTGAAGCAGTGATATCTTTAAATCCTGTCCGGTTGATGGCTCTTGAGGATTGGAGTTGGCCGTCCCAGCTTTAGTACATCGACCTACAAATGGTTAAAAGCATACAGTATGCTTGGATACAAATGGCCAAAGTTTTCGTCCCGCTGGTTGATTGAACCTGTTTAAGAGTCAAATGTTGGTCATACGGTTATCGTATTCATGCACAATCTCATTTTCTAATACTGCTCTTTCATGTCGTTAACATGTGTTACCCATGTTCCCCCCCCCCCGGTCGCAGACTGGGCCCCTAGGGTGTGGTGAGGGCTGGCTACATGTATGTTGGTGGTGCATACCTGTGAGGAACAGGAGGGACTGAGTTTCCCGCGATGGTATAGGGGACAACAGGGACAGGCTTCTGGGGTATATGCATTCATCTTTGGTAAGCCCTTAGGATGTAGGGTGAAATCCTTCCACAGAGCCCTTTGCTTCAGGGCGAGAGATTTCAGTCTCACACACGAGTCTTTTATATAAAAGCAGCAATGTCTCTTTATTCTCAACCGCAGCAGTAACACACAGCAGCACTCAGGTACACTGTACAGGCTTTTCCTCCTTCTCCTTTCCCTCCAGAAGTACTCCCTCAGGGTGGGCTGTCTGGAGCTCTAATACTACAAACCTCTACCCCAAGGTTAGAGGCTAGCTCTCCCCTCACCCCCTGCAGGGTGAGGGGCATTGGTCCACCACACTAGAGTGCTATCAGTCCTACTCAATATGGTCTGAGCGTCTCCTCCCCTGTCACCTTCAACTCCAAGACCAGACTGACCCAGAACACACAGGAGCAGCCCACTAACTTTAGACAGGCCTGCCCATCATGATGTCAGCAGGCCCCTCCCCTGTGTCTCTTTGCCTTCCACACAGAGTCAGGGGTCTACCTCCACCAATCAGGCCAGGGCTTGAAGCGGGGGAAACCCATGATAACTACTGGCGGCCTGCCCTTAGCAGGGCTTACACCAGTAGGATGATAGACATATAGCCCAAAATCTAACCAGGGCTACACTCTCCCTCAGGTGGAATCCAATGGTCCCCACTTGGACCTAACTTTAGCAGCTCCATCCTGCAGGTGAACAATCTGGGAAACAAACACAGTTCATAGTTAGTGTCTGCACATCAGACCATCCACCCGGATGGCGTATAACAAAACACACGGTTACTCCCAACATGGAGAACCAACTAATAATAATGTCGTGGGTCAGGCTTTCTTGCTTCCCGCCCATTAAGATCCGTTACTTTCACATAGTATGGCTGTACTGACCCATACTCCGGCTGATACACTACACTGTGCATGTATATGCTTCTTCCAATGCTCCAGGCCCGGACCACATCACATATCTTGTCTTCGTTGTGATAACCCGCCTTACCGAACCTAGTCCGTAAGTTCTCCATTACTGCTATCTCTCTGCTCTTCAATCTCCTGCATTATAGGCTCAGGCACATAGGGGAACTCATAGCCATGAGATTGTCTATACCTGGTCACTATGGCCTTGTCTGCTCGGCTCAGCTTGGTAAGTTTCCGGTTACCTGCTCTGCTTGGCAGTACCCAAAACTCATGCTCCTCTGGGGCAACATCATCATACAATATATAAGCCCCCTTAGGAAGGATGTTCTTCTGCTCTATCTCCTGGTATCTATTCTCTAACTCATCCGCCACCTCCTGGGGAGAATAGGCACCTAGAGCCCACCAATGGTCGACTATGTTGTTCCTTATTAACAGGAACCGTGTACAGTCCATACCCTTGTGGTATCCTGTAAACAGAGGTGCCCACCACTTGTCATGGTGCTCGTACCCTGACACTGCACTGGAAGTACCTGCCTCTGACTCTGTCTGTGAAGACACACCTGACGTGACCGCCTCAGTAGAGTGCGAGCCTCTGCGTCTACCTCTTGTATCATCAGTGTAAATGGTGGGATTCATCTTGTGAACCACCTTACTCACAGGCCCTGCTGTCACAGTAGTATGGGATCCTCAGGCCCTCCCTCTAGGCACAGGAGAATATGGTACAGGGTTAGAAACATGAATAACATTTGCATACGGTATCTCCCCATCAGACCCTTCATCACTCAGATCCAAAACCCTCCAATCTGTAGAGTACTTGGGGTTCTTTCTCAACTTATCCCCGCTAGGTCCCGGTGTCATGACTCGTGACGGGGCAGGGGCAATGGCGCTAGGGGCAGGGGCATCAGTAATGTCCGCAAAAGTCAATCAATGTCCGCAATGCAAATGTCCGCAATCAATCGGGCAATGCCGCGACCAGTGGGCATCTTTCGACTTGCCCTCTCCGGCGTGCTTCGTGCTCCTCTGGATACACCTTGGGCCTTCAGTGTGGCCAGCGCAGCTGCCATGGCTGCTCCTCTTGCTGCAAACAGCGCTGCCGGGCCTCCGTGCCAGCCGCAACCGGAAGTGACATCATCGCTGGTGCCCGCGGAATCTCCATCCGCTCCGTGGTCTCGCACCGGAACTGCGTCGAGGACCGGAAGGGGCGGTGGTGTCTCCTCTGGATCGCGGACGGACAGGTAGGCCGCAAGCCTTTCTCTCTCGCCCTCTGCAGGTTCCGTCTTCGCCTGGCGGGAGTAAGGGGGTGGTGGTGTCTCCTTACCGCTCCGCTGCCGGCTGATGATCTCTGGTTCCTCCGGAACTGTCTCAGATCCCGTCTCCGCCGCACTGGGAGTCACCACGGCCGTGGGACTTCTACGGGCCTCAGGCCGCACCAGCGCTCGCCGTCGGGAGGTGTCCGGACTCGTCTGCTCCCTCTCTCCGGTAAGTGGACCGCCATCTTTATTACAGCCGGGGTGGTTCGCCGGTAGGCTCATCGCCACCGATGGGGCGCCATCTTCTTCCTCCAAAGATGACTTGCTCGGATCCTCCGCTAGGGAGTCACCTGGGTCTTTTGCCGCACCGCCAGTGGGTAGTAGTATGAAACGGGCCCGCTCCGGTACCTCCACTGCGGTCGCATTCTTCTCCGCCAGAACCTCTCTCGGCTCTGTAGTTGGCTGGGCCTTGGTTCCCACTTTAGCGGTGATGCAGGGAACTAGGGCAGCCTCATCCACCATCTCCGCCACCTCCGTTAAAGTTCCCGGAGAGGCACCCCGAGGGGTCTTGATCATGGGCCATGACTCGGTAGGCCACAGGTAGAATGTGCCCCATTGAGGGCATCGTGCTTTCGTGCTTGGGGCCGGTCCGGGTGTCCTGCAGTGTATGCACAGGCTCCGGAGGTACTCTCGGTCGTCGATCTCCGCCACCAGGAAGCCTCCTGAAAACTGGAAGGTGGTCATGCTCAGTTCTGACATTGTTTGCTCAGGGGTGGAACAGTTCAGTATGTTAGCTCCTTGCTCTTTGAATGCCAGGCAAAAGTGAAGTTCCTCAACCTCACTTCCTGTCCCTCCCTTCTCCGGGGAGGACAACTCTGATTGGCTCTCACAGTGCCCCTCCCTCTGGTGGAAACAAGAGGAGGGGCACTCTCTCGCTCGGCGTGACGTGGCCTTGTCTGTCGGCCAGTCACTGCACAGGTAGGCGTATCTTTGGCTTTTGCGCCGCTCTGCTCCTTCTGCAGGGGATCTGAGTTTGGCGCCAAACCCCTGCACATCTCTTGCCACATTTCTCTTGCAGCCTGCTTGCACGCAGCACGTGCACGATCCAGTCTTGGCGGGTGTTGCCATTTTGGGACGGCTGCTAGCTGCTGGGCCGTGGATGACGCTGCTGTCGCCATTTTTAACTTCTTCATGCAGAGCACATGTATTGGCGGCCGCCATCTTTAGTGAGCACTCCAAATGTTAAATATCGCTACGCTCAGTGTCTAGTGTGGAACTGGTTCCTAGACACTGACTGCTCTCACTGAGACTCTCTGATGCTCTCTGCATGCTTTACCCACTGATATGATGTATGGCATACCCCAGGCTAGGCAGAATTCTTTCCCTGTGCACCACACTCGCTGACGGTTCCTGCAAGTACTCTGTGGTGTGTTTTATGTGGGTGCTGGCTAGTGTACCCGGGCATCTCCCTAAGTACAGGCGTCTCCTACTTTTGGCACTCATAGTGCGGGCCCTGGGCCATGGTCCCTGGACTAGTTAACAGGCTAACCCCCCCAGTTGCCTCATACTATCTGCCTCAAGGGACTAGAACAGCTATAGCCACACACCCATCTTACAACACCCTCTTAGGGCACCATGGGCGTACTGTGCGGGAGTCCACGCTCCCCTTACTACCCCTGGTATGCATATATGCCCTACTTTCTCCAGCACTTGCATGGAAGGTGCACTTAACACTTCCAGCTCTGCTTCGCTGAAAGCCTGTCCTGTTTCTGGATTTCAGCCGCTCGCCTCCAAATGTATGATCTCATGTTCCCTCCCCCACCTCCCCCCCGGCCACGGATCGGGCCCCTAGTGTGTTGTGAGGGCTGGCTACACGTATGTTGGTGGTGCATACCTGTGAGGAACAGGAGGGACTGAGTCTTCCTCGATGGTATAGGGGACAACAGGGACAGGCTTCTGGGGTATATGCCTTCATCTTTAGTGGTGAAGCAGCGCTTCCTTCTCTGGTAAGCCCTTAGGATGTAGGGTGAAATCCTTCCACAGAGCCCTTTGCTTCAGGGCGAGAGATTTCAGTCTCACTCACGAGTCTTATATATAAAAGCAGCAATGTCTCTTTATTCTCAACCGCAGCAGTAACACACAGCAGCACTCAGGTACACTGTACAGGCTTTTCCTCCTTCTCCTTTCCCTCCAGAAGTACTCCCTCAGGGTGGGCTGTCTGGAGCTCTAATACTACAAACCTCTACCCCAAGGTTAGAGGCTAGCTCTCCCCTCACCCCCTGCAGGGTGAGGGGCATTGGTCCACCACACTAGAGTGCTATCAATCCTACTCAATATGGTCTGAGCGTCTCCTCCCCTGTCACCTTCAACTCCAAGACCAGACTGACCCAGAACACACAGGAGCAGCCCACTAACTTTAGACAGGCCTGCCCATCATGATGTCAGCAGGCCCCTCCCCTGTGTCTCTTTGCCTTCCACACAGAGTCAGGGGTCTACCTCCACCAATCAGGCCAGGGCTTGAAGCGGGGGAAACCCATGATAACTACTGGCGGCCTGCCCTTAGCAGGGCTTACACCAGTAGGAGGATAGACATATAGCCCCAAATCTTACCAGGGCTACACATGTGTATGCTTGCTGTTGATTGTTTTAATTTAGCTTATTTTAATTGTAAAGGGATGTTACCATTGATATTATACCAAATAGCGTTTGGGTATTTAATACCGTTTAACACCAAAATAATCAGTATTGGAGCTTGATAAACTAACCTCTGTGTTTCAAAATGGTCTAACATTCCCCTCCCCACCTGTAATAGGTGAAACCATATTCATTTGGTGCGTAGCAGTGTTACCTGCAGCTGCCTGAAGGTCCTGAGACTTACATGGACTTGTGGATCTTCCTTGGGCTTCTTCTGTTGGGTGAGTCAGTAAAATGTCTGGTACTGTGCTACTGACCACTGATTGCAGAAATCGTCAGCAATATGCTGGTTTCGTTTTTAATGATACATTTCGAAACCAAACGTTAGCAGTGGGTATGTCTTGTTTTGTCCCTTTATTAACATTGAGGTGGGAGGCTGGGTTTACCCAGTTTTCATCACATAAAGACCAGCAAATAGAAGAGAATGCAGCGCACCACGATCCAAAGAGAAGAGCAGGTCTGGCCAAAAATCAATCTTTATTGAAGAGTCATAAAAACAAGGGCTGCATCCCTTGTTTTTATGACTCTTCAATAAAGATTGATTTTTGGCCAGACCTGCTCTTCTCTTTGGATCGTGGATAGCTGCATTCTCTTCTATTTGCTGGACTTCATCTCTCTTCAGCAGCACGCGGTGGAGGGGAGACTCTGGTTGCTGAGTGAATACTGTGAGTACTCAGGGCCAACCCAATGAGGTAGGGGAGGCTGTTTCTGGACAACCTACCCCAGCCTTCAGGGTATATAGTGCTCCATTGCTTTATGCCCAGTATATACACTAATCAATGCATTGATATCCAGAGTGTGCTCCCCTCCTTCCTATATATAGTACACTTTGAGCACCTTACTCCACCAAACTTCATCACATAAAGAGCCTAGTGGTGACTGTAAGTGACCAGTGATAATCAGATACAAAGGATATTAGCTGTTATCATAAGCATTTCCCATTCATGAAACCCCCTTACAATTAACGTGGGGGCATAATGTTGTTATTTAAAACATAACACTGGTGTTAGGTATGAGTCATGTCAAAGTGAACATCTACAATATATTTATTATATGGACCCCTTAGTAGCCCATTCCACAGCCAACTTGTCACTAAGAGCCTACAAAGGAGTTAAAATAAATCTACCACTAGCCTAACCTCCCCTATTGCAGAGCAAAGAGGCTAGTAAAGCATTTCTTTGCAATAATAAAAAAAAACAGTGCCGAGTCTAAACATATAATATATATATATATATATATATATATATATATATATATATATATATATATATATATATATATATATATATACTTTTATAGATATATATACTTTTATTTGTGCGCACTTTCGAGATACACTGATCTCGTCTTCCGGCGGTTACAATGGATAAAGCAAGAAAGGTTTTTACTTAAAAACAGTGCATCCACAAGGTCAAAACAGCGGTCTATGAGTGGTTTGACTGGCTTTGCATCTAATCCCATGCTGTGCTTAAAAGCTGTGTGAACAGCAGAGCATTTGCTTATAAGAGTTCCATGTAAAAATTGATTTCAGGCAAAAGGTGACACATTGTGTTCCCATTTGCATGTCATTTCCCAGAATCCCTTGCTGCAGTGGAAGCACTGTATGCTAGGTGATAATGGTGAAAGGCAGGGTTGCAGTCCTATCTAAGACAAGTGATATTCTTTATTGGCTATATGCCAACGGTAGAGGTTTTTTGTTGCTTTTTTCACCCACCATAACTTAAAATGTGTATTTATATATATATATTACTTTTTTTTATTATTATTTCAATCTGCTTTATTGTTTTTTACAGGGTTTTACAAATTTTCTTTTCGGTGTTAGCTTTGACAACATGTATTTACATCAGGATATATTGTATATTGGCACGGATAGAATATACTAAACATATCACATATTACTTGTTACGTTTCTGTCTTCTAACAAGGTAAAACATTTCCTTCATATTTATTGTGAACAGCCTGTTGAAAAACCCTTCTAAGAGTTAAAAAGGATATAATACGGGGAGAGATAGTAGAGATGGGGGGGAGGGTATGGGGGCGGTGAGGGCAGAGGGGTGAAGAGGATATATATATAAATATATATATATAAATATAATACATTTTACTTTATGGTGGGTGAAAAAGGTGACAAAAAAACCCTCCACCGTTATAGATATTCACACACACATTCCCAATTTTACCATTTTCCTTTTGCAACTACAAGGGGAGCCTAGGTAGTCTCATTGGCCCCCACGGTGTGAATGAATACTTAAAAGCACATTCACAGAAATATCTCGCCTGATCCTCGGGGTAAAGGACCCCCGGGAAATAATCTACATGGGCAACACTATGGACCGATACCCAACTTGATGCTTACCCATGGCTAGCAGGGCACTTGGGCTACTAAAGGGTTAATATATTAGATATATGATACAAGTTTATGTAATCTAATATAACTAGTTATTATTTATCACTGGTATTCTCTCCCCTCCCAGCCGTATTTCAGGGTCTGGATGGGAGTAACACAGACTTTATTAACGGTATGTTATTTAAAGCTAACACATAGCACTATCGCGAAGAAACACAAGCTTTAGTGTGCTCGATACTCTTTGCATATTGGTAGGTTAGTTATGAAGGCATTAAATAAAGGATGTTTCTTGTGACGGGCAAGGGTAACCAGGCTTTATAATAAAGGTTAAGCCCTTTGGTGGCCCTTGGTTCCCATGGGTCCCTGGCAGCTACCCAGCTAAGCCAGGGGCCAGGTACATGTAAAGTTAAAGTGACCCCTTCATTTCCACTTTCCATGTTCCTTTTTCCCACGACTCGTGAAACTTGCTGTATGTAAGTTTTAGGTGGAGTAGGTGGGGCAAGAATGTCATTATTTTGTTTGCAGGAGTTTGGCATCCGGAGCTACCGGTAGTACCTTCATTCTACCCGACGTGCAGGCACTATTTGCCGGTACATGAGTAGAATCACATCAGAGCTGTCCAGCGTCCCCCAGACACCTGAGTTCCGAGCCACGATATCCCAGTCCTAAGTCCCATATATTCAGGAGTCTCCCCAATGTCCCCCATGTATTAAAGTATGGTTTATGATGTTTGATACATTTCCTATTAGGCTCTATGCAGCTTGCCCGGGCTACCAGTTAAGATGCCAACAAGTCTGCATAGGGTCCGTAGTTCAAAAGGGAGAGGATGTCCAGAGGTGAGAAAGGTTTGGTGAGCAAGGAAAGGGCGAATGGCCAGGTCCAGACTACAAAGGACGCCCTGCGGGGACACCTTTTGTGGTTTCCAGACTTGGTGGAGCCAGCCCTGCAGGTGGCAATGAGTTAGTCAAGGAGGATGCAGCCATAGAGTCTGCTCTCCGTTTGGCAAAAATCATATTTCCCGTGCACCTGGCTTTTCAAGCCTGCTGGGCACGCCTACTCCTCTGCCGTCAGCCGGGGTCGAGCCCCTCTTTCTATTGGCTGACGGGGAAGAATTCCCATGCTCCAATTGGCTGCTCCTTCCCCCTCCATTCTGGGGATAGCCCAGCAGAGTGCATGTAAGGTGCTGACCAAGAGCGGGAGCAGGTCCATATCAGCCAACCAATGAGGTGAGTCGATGAAGCTAGGGCGGGCTTTTCAAAGTTGCTCTGTTCGAAATAATAGAGCGAAGACTTCGTTTGGAAGCCTGAAAAGTTGCCTCGCAGAGACTAAGTCCCGTCTTTTGCGTCCAAGTTCTCGAAATCGAACAGAGAGGTTGCAGCTAGGAATTGACCTGAAAAGAGGACCCGGAGAACCGGGGGTATATCCCGGTCAGGGTAAGCTCATCCAAGCGGGCCCCCTGCAACTAGGAAAGGGCTTGATCTCAACCCCCAGACCCCAGTAAGTTTGTATATTTTTTGTATTATGTGTTTCTAGGTGTTTCCGAGGTCCTATCCAAATAAACCTCATTTTATTTCATTACTGTGTTTTGCCTATTGACTGATCCCTTAAATATAAATGGTGTTAAAAGACCTGGTCTACCGTGATATTTCTGTTTTACAATAGGTGATGTCACGGTATTTCCCCTTATTTGGCAGAGCTTAGTGAATCCCTCCCCTCTATAGTGCTGCAGTGTGACCAACAAACATCTCTACTGTTACCCTTTCTCCGTAACATATAGCTTAGTGTTTATGATATCTCAACATTTATTTAACAGCAATACATGCGGCTAATAAATGGAAGGTAGAATCAAAACTGAATTGAAACATCAAATTGTTTATTGTTTTCTTTTTCAGATGATTCCACTGCAGATCCAACATCTGACCCTATTGTGGCCAAAAATACTGAATATGTCACACAAATCAGCCATGTCTTCGAAACTACCATCCAGCCAACACTATTTGAGACAGGTAATGCTGCTGAAAACATAAACACTGCTACATAATTTGACGTTTAATCCAGTGGAACTATGAAAGCCCCAACATCTGAGAAAAGAGTGGATGCCTCTCTTCTTAGTACCGAGGTGATTCCAACCTTCATTAGCCTCAGTGTTTCACCAACATATGAACTTTCCCAAATAACAGCACCCGTTTCTGTTTCTGGGACTCATGTGGCCGCTGAAACAAGCCAGTCTGTTAAAGACACATCAGATACCACATCAGTCTCAGAACACAGCATAATAGAGGATATTAACATAACAGAAATCAATACAGAATCAGATAGTACCACTAAATCGTCAATATACAAGACAACTGTAAATCTGAAGCCTGTGACATCTACCGCTCAAGGGAACAAATATGTTACAAAAGAGGAACAGATATCTGTAACAACTCTCCCTAGCACAAAGTCCAATGCAGACTCCGATGTCACAGTCAGTCTCCTGATATCAGCACCAACAGAGAGTCCCACAACATCTGGACCTGAAATCAACATGCCAACACAAATGTTAGGAGTCACAGTGGCAGCACAAGCAACAACCTCAACACATGCGGTGACTGAACAAATATTCGGAACATATATTTAACTAAATAATTGTAGCTCAGGTATAAATATATTGCCCAGTCAGCTAGATACACAAAGCGTGCAAGAACCTTTGCACATGCAATTGCCATGAGATATGATACCGCGAGGGCCCAAACTATTCCAATCCTCAACCAAACCCCCAAACCTCAATACGCACCAGGGAACACAAAAGTATGGGTGAAACTGACCACCGCTTTATTAAACAATTCCAACGAACAAACAGGCTTGCCAGATACGATCTTCAACAGGATAAATGGAGCAAGCAGATACTGTGGCCCCCCAACCACTGCAGAACTAGTCTGGTAGCAAAGTCACGCCAGCTGAACTCTGACTGCCAAAACCCATACCCTTGAGCATTACCAATTAATAAACTCATTGGCTATCACTATAGGCCATCCTGGCAAAGCTTTAACTCACCAAAACATCACAATGTGATCAAACTACTGTAATAACAAATAAACCAACAAGCCAAAATATCTTAATTGATTTTTTTTCACGAATTCCTATTTTTTTAAAGGAACAAGGAAGTTTCTGTCCAGTCCTCCTGCCTAAAAGATCTTCTATGCCTCCCTTTCCCCCACTAGCCCACAAACTCGCACCTAAGTGCCTAATAACCCCCACCTATCCACTGCCTAAGCCCCATGGCCCAAAGTCATAGTTCCACCCTCCATAAAGTTCCCCTGGGTCACTGGCACACATTAGTGAATCTAGCCATAGTGATCATAACTCCTGTCCTATATAAACTGCAAGTAATATTTGAGAGCACTATCCCTGAAAGAAAAGAACGCTATATTCTCCCAACATCTTTCCGACGTCCTATTATCTAAAACCCGTCCTTATGTTCTCTGTTATTCTACAGTACGAAGTATGAACACAGAAGCCAATGCAAAAGACAAACCTTTTTATGCAAAACATAAATATGTTAAGACAGCCCTTACTTTGTGGCCATGTCGTTGATTATGACAAGGACAGTGACAGTAATGTTATAGATTCCAGGCAATTAAATTAATAAGAGTGAGTACAATAGTTGTAGAAGGGTTATTTAGGAAGAGCTTATAAAATGTCTCTGTGTCGAGATGGATATGCACAGTGTGTGTTTGTTCTGGCCCAGGCTCACTGTAGGTAATGAGAAGGATCAAGCAGTTTAAATTTGTCCCCTTTAAATGCACACAGGGTCCTTCTATTTTCTTTAACTTTATTGGAGGGGGGTAACAGAAACATAGAATAACTTGGGTGTAGCATTTGTGAGAGGAAGGTAGAAAATGAATGCCTTGTTCTGGGAGAATAGTGAGAGGGAATGTTACTCACAGGGCTGTTGGTTCCAAAAATGAAGCATGCTTGCCTGTACAAGCAGGAAATAAGGCACAGACTGCACCAACTGACATGGGAGAAGAGAGGCAGCCCAACTCACTAAGGAGTAACTGGCTCAGAAGCCAAAGGAAATAGTTACATTTGTAACATTATAACACTTAGGAGTGATAGTAGCCTCAGAACAGGGAAAATAAACAAGTTCCAGGACAGTGTTCCAGACAGTGTCTGGAAGCTAGTTCCTAATGATAGGGGTATTTACTAAACTATGCAGTATTCACTATAGTGAAAAATTGTGAACATATTTGTATGATACAGGGCTCGGCTTAGTAACATTCTGCTGTTTTCTCTTTAACCAATAAGCAATACAGGGGGAAAAAATAAAAAAGATTGTACCTAAAGAGCATTCATTGATGTAACAAGACATACAGAACCCCTATACGCTCATATTGAACCCCCAAAATAACCACAACACACACACATATATATATATATATATATATATATATATATATATATATATATATATATATATATATGTGTGTGTGTTGTGGTTATATATATATATATATATATATATACATACAAGTGTCCAGACTTAGAACTATGCAACTAATTTTGACAGATTTGTTATAAATCATTCTTCCTGGTAATGTACAGGTTATTAAGAATTTATATTAGTGTTAGGACCCATGAGACGTGGTCTGCCTTGGAGAGGCCCATGGGCTTACGACACTTTGGCCAAAGAATTAAACTAAAAGACCATTTTATTCAAAATATATCTCTATATCTCTCTCTCTATCTCTCTCTCTCTCTATATATATATATATATATATATATATATATATATATATTGGCACTGTACTGTGTATTTGTGTCATGCATGTAGCACTAGGCTCTGTCTGTGTTTTATGTTCTGTCTCTGATTTTAATATGATATGAAACAAGGACAGATTGTGAGAATTCTATAACTAACATGCAGGAGTAGGGTCCCAATTAAGCCCTTCTACGTTACCCGGTCATATTAATTATTTAGAGTATCCAACTGTGTTTTTAGGGTTTGTTATTTAGGGTGGCATTAAATCATTCCTTGGAGGTCAAACTTAATAAAAAAATTACATTGTTTTGTGGTAGACAAAACACACGACTATTATCTCTGTCTCAAAGATAAAAACGTTCATACCAGCAGGACCACTTCATGATTGACGGCCAGTTTGACTGTGAAATAGCCAGATTGCAGACATTGAAATGGTGTGGCAGATTGGGTAGAGTGGGAGGGCAAACAGGAGACTAGCAATTGATTAAAGAGGGGTAACTGCCTCTAGCACGGTAGCTTTCAGGTACCAGGTATTCATTTTTTAAACATAGGTAGTGTGAGACAGGATCTTTATTAAGTGAAGTGCTGAAGAGGACATTAACTTATTGCAAAGAAATGTTGCCTCCAGATATGTAAGTAATAGTCTCTGTCCACAGATCTTCTCTACCCATATGGACCTGCAGTCGACATTATCAATCGAAAAGTAGATGATGGTGGATCAGCATTAATAACACTCTCTTCCAGGATTAATCTTTTTGGAAAGGTTTACAATTATCTCTATGTGAGTACAACGTCAGACACAATCCCTCCATCAAATGTCCCGAAATATAGCAATTCATATCACAAATAAAGAGTAAAATACAGATGCAGCGGCCATTACCCGACCACTTATCGGGTTGAATCACGCACTAGAGTGCGTGGTGATCCGAGATGGTCCGCTGCAGGCTAAATGGCCCATCGGATTAGCACAGCAGGTGTCCCTGTTGTGTTAATCCTACCGGGGTCTACCTGTCTGTAAGAGATGCGGAGAAAGGCTGCGTCCACTGTGCCGCTGACCTTACTCATTCTTGATAGCAATTACGTCACCAACTCTCCAAGCATGAGCGTTCGGCTGGCCGGCAAAACTTTTTGTAAGCGGAAGTGGGGGGCGTAGCCGGGCAGTAACTGGCGCTGATTGACTGAGGAGGTCATGTGACCCTTCAGCGCGTCTGAAACAGAATTTTATCTGTCTCAGCAAGCGCCATGCACCAGTGCGCGTATAGGCAGGAGCGTGTGCCGTGTGAGCGTGGCCGTACAAATAAAATGCATTGTGCTGACCGCGACAAGCGCGGTCAGTGGCATAGTGGACTCAGCCTAAGAGAGAGACTGAAGCAGTCACTCTTACCTGCGCGCCTCTAACAGGTGATCGCGGGGGGTTTATTTCAATTTTAACACTACAGTATTGTAGCAGGGGCTCTCCGGAGCTGAACCGCATTGATTTCAGGTCCAGGGGCTCCCTACTTCCCGAGAAACAGGCCCTGTTATGGGTGCCATTATCCCCACCATGTTAAATTCCTGTTAAAATCCATAACAGGGCCTGTATCTCGGGAAGTATGGGGTCTTATGGACACTAAGATTGTGTGTGAAATAACAAAATTTCCACACTAAAATTATTTAGTTAAATTCATCCTTTTCAGGATTTTTTTTTAACAAATCAGTAAACTGAAGAAAAAGAAAAAAAAAAGAACATTGTTATGTAAGAAAAGGTTTGATTTAAACAGCGGAACTACACTTTCTCTGACAATGAATGTGCATTTAACCAGAAGGGGGAAATAAACATCACATAACAAAGCAGTTCTGGACAGGAATTGGTTAAAGTCATTTGACTGCAGATGTAAATATTCTCATTTTAGGTTCATCATATTTGTTATTGATGAAGACTACAAAAATGTAAGGGTTTTGATATTCTTCTCCTGCTCCAACAGGTGAATAACAATGGTTTGCTGTCATTCAGTACGTCAATCGGCACTTTTACACCCAGCGCGCTCCCTGTGACTGATGGGAACCCTTTCCTAGCCCCTTTCTGGGCTGATGTGGATAATACGAGAGCAGGTGACATATATTACCGGCAGAGCACGGATCCTGGTATTTTGGCGCGGGCAACATCAGACATTAGAACTCACTTCTGTGTCCTACACTTCTCTGCTCGGTGGGTGTTTGTGGCGACGTGGCACAAAGTTGGATTTTATGGATCTCAATCTTCGAGCAAGGTATCATTTTTAGCTTCTTCCTCCCCCAACATAGTTTGTAATGATGTAATCATACATTATTCTCTGGTGCTGTAATAGCCATGTTACTCATCCTTTACCAGTCCTTTGTTACCCAACCTACAGTATGCTGCACTACCTGTGTATAGCGCTCAGTGTACATACTGTACATGTTGTTTAATTATAAGTTTAATGGAGCAACAAGAGACTTCTTCATAGATGCTTTTGAAACAGGTTTTCTTCTTTGTGTGGACTGGCGCCTGTAACAGGGACTTATCCGTGGTTAAGAGAAACTGCCTGTAAATCCAGCAGGGAGATGGTTGTGCAGTCAGGCAATTAACCAGACTCCACCTGGACTAATGAGAGCTCTGTAAAAAGCCTCATGTGAGACACAGGAGAGAGATTTCCTTAGCTCACAATTGGGCTGACATATGGATAAGGAGGACTGACAGAGTTTTTCCTGAGCATTCATCTATGCTGACAGAGGAAAGACCAGACTGTTATTCCTGGGAGTGGTTGGACTGCAAAAGCCTACAGCTGCAACAACAGAAACAGATAGGACACACACACACACACACACACACACACACACACACACACATCTGGGGTGGTAAACAGCTTAGCTAGCCACTCAGTTAGAAAGGGCTGGAGTAAAAGTTTAGTTATTCTCCAAAGTGGAGTAGGCCTTTATTTTGTTTCTTTTTGTATATTTTGCCTTGTTAAAGGAACAGGCTCAATAAAGCCAGGACTTCATTTCACCCTAATCGGTCTCCATTAAGTGTACCTCTGCACACATCTCTTACATATGGTGATAGAAGTGAGATGAGAGGTGGCCCTTGAATTTCAAAGAGGCCCTGGAGACTGCCTGTGAATTTTTTTGTGCTTTGCCTGTAAACAGTTCCTGCAAACAGCCTGAGCAACAGAACAAGAATCATGTGCAGAAGTGACCAGAATTAAAGAAATATTTGACAACAATATATTATGGACTGTATAGTGTTTATTTCTGATTTTTATCATTAACAGCTGATAAAATTGGATATAGTTTAGAGAGTACAGATATAGCAAATGTTATCCACTGGTGAGTTGATGCATGGCACACACAATGCACAAGTAGGAAAAGGCGCCATTGTAATAGCATTAGCCATGTGCAAAAAAGGTGGGGCTATTGTGCTATTGCAGTCAGTAGTGCGTGCCAGCGGGTGCAATAACATCTGCTACACCTGTAACCTCCCAGCCCCACCCTGAGTAGCACCAAGCAGGAATCACGGAAGAGGTAATGCCATACCCTGTTCTGTGCCTTTAGGTGAACACATTTCAGGCTGTCCTGAGCACAGATGGGAATCTCACTTTCATTCTGTTCAACTATGCGGACATCCAGTGGACGACAGGCACAGCCAGCGGGGGTATCCCAGCACTGGTAAGAACGCCATTGTATGCACCCTGAGTGAGGAGCACTGCTCTGTTAATCATTACATAGCTACAGTAGAAAACACACAAAGACACATCGCTCACCATATAAGATAATAATAAATTAACTGGTGCAAAGGGAAAACAATAATGCAAAGCAACACCAAATGACCCCAAGGGGTCATTCAAGTCCCTTAGCTGCACTCTAGATACACAAGGAAAGCCGTGTACATAAAGTAACAGTTTAATAACTGTTACCACAAGATCCTAATGGAAACAGACCACATAAAGGTTTATCCGCCTATTCAATGATGCCCCATTATGAAATCCTCCCGTATTTACTCGTTGTATGTGTAGGTATATATACATGATGTAAAATATTTGTAAAGCTCAATAAAAGATGGCCGTCATTGGGAATTTGCTTGGGCTGCTTTACAGTATAATGCTGCCCTATACATGTATTCTGCAGCTCATCTCACCCAGATATGACTGCTCTGTAGGTTGGGACGTAGCTATGGAGATGCCTCTTTCCAATGGGTCAGGTGATGCTGGGAGGAGGGAATGTTCCACACTATGGGAGCCCAATGCACACAGAATGCAGATTAATGAATTGCCAACAAGTAACCAGGGCTTCTATACTCGCACTTACCATGGCAGCATTGTCAGCTGCATCAACCCCTCCCCCACCCCTCTATCTGCAGCACTGGTAGTAACAATGCAGTATTTTTTTCTCTAGTCAAAAACAAACAAATATTATTTTTATGGTTGAGGATCTAAATAGTATGATCCTTTTAATTAAATTCCCTTCTATGTGACACTGGTACTTCCCCCCTGTATGGGACACGTTCCACTCAGGATGTAGGTGAGTCCAACTGCATTAAGGTGATGTTCTGCTCCACAGGCTGGTCTAAACAGCGGGTACAGCACAGATTACTACTCAATTCCAGGATCAATGTCCCCAGCCATCCTGAATGTGTCATCCACCAGTAACGTTAACGTTACCGGACGCTGGGCTTTCAGAGCGGATCAACTGAAATCTGCAGACTTCTGTGGTAGGTGCAATGTTCATTAGGAAATACATCAAGTACAGTTCGACTGTACAATGTATCTTATACTATATTTGTGAAAGCACTGTATGCCTGTCTGCATGGCCTCTGTCCCTAGGGGAAATCTCATTGGTCCCTTGGCCCGCCCGCCCCCGCACACCTCTCATTGGCCTGAGGCGGAGTGACGGGCCAAAGGACACACAACACACACACACGGTAGGGGGGGGGGTGTTACATACATTAGCAGCATGTATAACCCGGGGGGTGGGGCTCACAGTGTTAGCAGAACATCTCCCGGTCTCTTACCCGCCGGTCCCGGAGGCTCCACCTCTTCCTCCCCGAACATCTGCCTGAAATCCAAGTCATCGTGACCCATGCGCACCTCCTCCACTCCCCGTGTCTCCCTGTTTCCCGCGCTTCCACCCCCTCCCCCCCCCCCCCCGGCGCCACTACAGTCAGCTGGGGAGCGAAGCGAGTGCCCGGGACACAGCGGGGGACTCTCACCTCCCCACGGCTCTAACCACACATAGGCCACTCCCTCACCCGGCGCTCTCGCTCACCCAACACACACAGAGCACGCACTGTGCGGCTCTACCCTCACACAGGGCGCTCCTCCGGCTGTCTCCGCCTCTCCCCGCAAAAGGCACAGCACCTCCTCACCGGAGCGTCTCAGCCTCTCCGCTGAGGAGCCCGAGGTGGAGGAGGACGGCGGCCGGTACCCGTAGGAACAGGAGCGCGGCTGTGTGCAAGGTGAATAAACGCAGGGGAATGGGTTATTTCACGCGTCCAAGACTCACCCTGCCCTTTGCCCCCCTACCCTCCCTGCCTCCCCTACCCTCCCTGCCCCCTGCCCTTTGCCCCCCCCTGCCCTTTGCCCCCCCTGCCCTTTGCCCCCCCTGCCCTTTGCCCCCTGCCCTCCCTCCCCCTGCCCTTTGCCCCCCTGCCCTCCCTCCCCCTGCCCTTTGCCCCCCTGCCCTCCCTCCCCCTGCCCTTTGCCCCCCCTGCCCTCCCTCCCCCTGCCCTTTGTTCCCCCCTCCCTGCCCTTTGCCCCCACCCCCTCCCTGCCCTTTGCCCCCACCCCCTCCCTGCCCTTTGCCCCCCCCTCCCTGCCCTTTGCCCCCCTCCCCTCCCTGCCCTTTGCCCCCCCCCCCCGCCCTTCCACTCCATGCCCCCTGCCCTTCCATGCCCGGGCAACGCCGGGTATATCAGCTAGTACTGTATATATTGAAGTTACTTTTAACTCTGGTTATTTTCCCTTTGCCTGTCTGGTATTCTGTTGTCGACTGATAATAACTGATTTATATGTTGCAATGTGACTTGTTCCCAATGGGTTAACATAACTTTGTATCTGTTGTAGTTCTCAAAACAATAGGCATTTTTTAACAAATAATTAGCAAATCTCCAAAGGGATAAAGTTTTAACTGCACATGTTATTTGTTTGAACAGGTGGACAGCCCTGTTTTATAGAGTAGATAGTGATATATTTCAGATGGACTAGATACAACAGTTATTTATGAAATCGTTATTTTGGCTGGTCTTTTTTGTGGTATATGACATTTTAATTAGAATAAAAGGCAGAGTCACCAAGGTGAGTTGTGAGTAGATTCTGGAAAACCCAAGAGGGCAGTTTAATAAACGAATAGCAATAAAATAAACAAGAGATCAAATACTGAAATGGATTTAAAAATAAATAAATAAAACCGCTGCAAAATGTGGATGCAAAAGGGATTTATAAATGATCTTCAACGGTAAGTCTTAAATAATGTAAAACGGGATCAGATATGTGATACATACCTTTAGAAATGAAGCATTATGATGGATTGCATTCCTCCTCCTGTAATATGTTATGAGAATGCTGCAAGTACATTTTATTTTTATGTGATATCTTGTGACATCAAAACATTAAATTAATTAAAAGATCATGAAAATTAGTGGCAAATTAGGCAACGTAAGAACGCCGTTTATCAAGGTAGTTTTGGCATGAAATTGAAATGTTTGCCGTATTTGCCTCACGGGAACGTTTCAGAAATGCTTGTGCGCGCGCGGATTTACCGTTAGATTAATGGAAGCACTACAGCGCTAAAATTAATTACAAATAAATGAGACAAATAAGCAGATATATTGTAAAACCAGCAAACCTAATATGTTGTGACGAATATGACGCGAGTTTGTTTAATAACGTAGTTGGAAACCTAAATGAATAAAGTAAAAACGAATACATGGTGTGTAAATAAATAAACCCTATTCTAAAAGATGAAACCATTAAGGAAATATAATAAGATTAACAATGAAGTGATTATTAGCAGTGACGTGTGAATCATAAGATATACAGTATCGCCAAGATAAATACACAGGTAAGAATGCTGCTAAAGGGTTTACACGATGTGTTGCTGTGCTGATTGGAAGCTTGAGGTGTTGAAATAGAATGAATGAGATGCTGAGTGTTGCACTAGTGCAGGGGTCAGCCACCTTTCAAGGAAGAAGTATTCCCAATACATGCCGGGGCGTCCCTTAAGTGCGCGCCGCAACTTCCGGCACGCGCCGATGTCACAGGCCCAGCGTGGGACATTGCAGGAGGAGGGCCAGCAGCCGGGGAGATGCCTGGCATCAAGAGGTGCCTGGCACAAGAGGCCCGACCAGCGTCAACCGGGCCTCCCCCCTGCAGCCACCGGCAGGAAAGTGAGGGAGAGAGGCAGAAGCTGGGGAGCGGCATCCTGCGGACGAAGGAAAGACGCATGTAGGTGCGGAAAGAGCCGGAGGATGCCGACCCCTGTACTAGGGGAATCCACAGGAACTGAAATGTTGCAATTTGCATTACTGTATGAACTGCAGGAAACAAAAACTGGGATAATATGCCATCCTAGATTTGAAAGGGGTAAGTAATCCTTCCACTCAGGAACCTGCGTTTGCAGTGAAATCTCACCAGCATCTCATGGGATCTCATCAGCATCTCATGGGATCTCATCAGCATCTCATCGGATCTCATCTCATGGAATCTCATCTGCAGCGACATTCTCGGGTTTCATACATTCGTGGCCCTTTTTAATGTGTCCTTTTATGTATGACACTGTGGCAGAATCTGGAATTATTCCGCTACTGTTGCAAATTGCGCAGAACGTGGAAATAAAGGCGTTCTGGCCTTTGGTAAATCCTCAGTGGAAAGACTTTTTCACCTTTGGTCCATGTTTGCTCGCGGAGAGAGATAAATATGGAAAAAACGGGACGTTGTCTGAAGTTTCTAATATGAATATAGATTCTCTGGCAAAATTCCACAATTTTGCCTAAATCTTTTGTCTAAAAGTTCACTTGAACTTTATAGCGAATTTTAGAACTTATTTTAATGTTTGAAAAACATAAGTGAATGGAATTGTGGTACGTTCACACATCTCTATTCTGAATTAACCTGAAGTACATTTTCCACACATATTTGTGTCTAACTCTGAGTACATGCAGTATAACAGAGTTATGTGTTCATATCCGAAACTAAGAAGGAATTTAACTTTCACATAAAAAAGAAATGTAATACATTTGTGAAGTTTTAAAAAATAATGATGGGTGCATGATGGGTGTTGTTTCTTTAATATAAAGAGTTAGTGTGCACAAAGGAGTAAATGAATAATTACATTGTTAAAGAAAGCATGTTCTTAATATGAAGTTAGATATAATTTGCCTTCTTAAGTTTCTGGCCCCTCATGATGGAGCTAACCTGCAGGACATCGGTAATAGCAGAATAAATAGATTATGTGCTCATCCCAGCTGATAACATAATGGGTAAGTACAGTATCCTTTGAATAAACTTGTTTCATCCCTAACTGTTCTGTAATCGCCATTATATTCTATTGTGTCTTCTGGAGTCATGTTTTCAGGCGTTGACCACCAATCGTGATGAACACCATATGTTCAGTATTGCACGATACTGCATAATTCACTATATTGACCAGAGCCCCCCTGCGATGGACGGAGAGACAATGATCATCTTAATGGGTGCTCCAGGAAACCTGATTGATTGTGATTGTTTCCACCATAAATGGTACTGAGTATATGGGAAACTGCAGTGAGTATCAATCTATGTGGTCTGTCTAGTTATCTTCCCAACTGACTGATCTGTTTAACCTTGCATCCTCACAGGGTGTTTTCCTTGCAATGGTAAGCATGCCCTCCACTGGCTTATGAGATCGTCCTAGAACAGGACAAGGAGCAGAGCTCCACCAATCTCCAAGGAGAGAAAGTGTTAACTGCACATGTTGTTTGTTTGAACTAGTGGAGAACCATGTTTTACACAGTAGACAGTGTTATATTTTGGATACAAATTATTTATGAAATCATTGTTGTGGCTGGTCTTTTTAGTGGTTTAATACGATATACTCAGACATTTTCATTAGAATAAAAGGCAGGGTCACCAAGGTGAGTTGTGAGTAGAATCTGTGAAACTGAAGAGGAAATATGCATTGGAGTAATACAGTATAATAATAGATATGTAAGTGATATAGTACTGTACATGAGGTTGAAAAAAGAGATATGTCCAACGAGTTCAACCTGCTGTATGTTAAATTTAGATATGCATCCTATATTTGTATTTACAGTATATTGATCCAAAAGGCAAACAACCCCCCCTCCCCGCTAGTAATAGTAATCATATTTCTCCCTGGATCCAGATCCTTCCTATGCTTACTATTTGGTATATCCCTGTACATTTGCCTAAAAAGTTCACTTGAACCATTTCGAAACTTTTAGAACTTTTTGTAAAGTTTGAAAAAAAAAAGTGAATCGGATTTTGGTAAGTTTGCACATCGCTATTCTGATTTATCCTGATTTAACCGTTTCCACACATATTTGTGTCTAACCCTGAATCCATGCCGTATATCGGAGTTATGTGTTCATATAAGAAATGTAAAAAAAAAATGAATTTAACTTACACATAAAAAATAAATGTTTTTAAAATAAATGATTGAAGTTTTTTTTAAATTTTTTTTAAATAATGATGGGTGCATGATGGGCATTGTTTCTTTAATATAAAGAGTTAGTGTGCAAAAGTGCATAAATGCATAAATATATTTTTAAAGAAAGCATGTTCTTAATATGAAGTTAGAT
This sequence comes from Ascaphus truei, assembly GCF_040206685.1. Classification (NCBI taxonomy): domain Eukaryota; kingdom Metazoa; phylum Chordata; class Amphibia; order Anura; family Ascaphidae; genus Ascaphus; species Ascaphus truei. The sequence continues at coordinate 125,989,483 of NC_134488.1, forward strand.
ATAATTTGCCTTCTTGAGTTTCTGGCCCCTCATGATGGAGCTAACCCGCAGGACATCGGTAATAGCAGAATAAATAGAGTATGTGCTCATCCCGGCTGATAACATAGTGGGTAACTATACATAGACTTGATATTATCCCTATCTGTCCTGTAACCGTCATTATATTCTATTGTGTCTCCTGGAGTCATGTTTTCAGGCGTTGTCCGCCAATCGTGATGAACTCCATATGTTCAGTATTACACGATACTGCATGATTCACTATATTGACCAGAGCTCCCCTGCAATGGACGGAGAGACATTGATCACCTTCATGGGTGCTCCAGGAAACCTGATTGATTGTGATTGTTTCCACCATAAATGGTACTGAGTATATGGGAAACTGCAGTGAGTATCAATTTATGTGGACTGTCTACGGTAATATCTTCCCAACACTATATGATCTGTTTAACCTTGCCTCCTCACAGGGTGTTTTCCTTGCAATGGTAAGCATGCCCTCCACTGGCTTTTGAGATCGTCCTAGAACAGGACAGGGAGCACAGCTCCACCAATATTTTTCAACAGACACAGGAAGGACCTTGTCGTGGTTCTGTTGCTCGCAATCTGTGGATGCCGCTGCAACCATGAAGTATCTGACACTGAAATCAACGTTCCTAGCAGCTCATTTGAATGAATTGATGTGCACCACATTGGAAATGAACAGATTATACAGTTATGTTTTGTAAAGCCCTGCATTCATTGGCAGCACTATATAAATACAAATCTACATATTTACATGGACCAATCAGTTGTATAGCCATTGCCCCAACTCAATATGCTGAGAGCTGTCTTTCTTGCTTAGGAAGATTGAAGCCCTTATTCATTTAAATACAGTGGGGCTTACAGTACATTATCCTAAGCACTGAGAAGACATCTTATCGGTGTATTGAAAGGGAGTCACAGAGTAGAACATATAAAGAACAGACAATTAAACTTTAGCACACACAGGAAAACCAATCCACCACAGTGCAGCACATACATAAATAATAGAAGGTAACAGCAGCAAGTAACATACCAAAGGGAATGGGCAGGTACAGGTCACACAGGGAATGGGCAGGGACAGGTCACACAGGGAATGGGCAGGCACAGGTCAGACAGACATGTGGAACAGGTATTTGGGGGGAAATGTCTTCTGCTTCCCATGATATGATTGCTGTGGTTGCAGTGCTAACCACAGGCTGCGCTAACACTTCCTGCAGAGCAGACAAATTGGAAAGTTGACGCCCAACGATAACTATGCATCAAAAAGCACCAAATTTGTCAAAGAGCAATCTCATTATTAGCATTTACAGTCATTTCTTTGATAAATAATGTACAATTCTTTTGCACTGGTTATTCCCCAGTTATGACACTGGGAGACTTTAGTGTAACACCCCCCCACCCCCATACTGTATAAGTCTAACGTCACTTCTTGAGCAAGCAAACAGATCACCACCGTGTTCTTTCATTTTCTACTGTTATATTATAGTATTGGCTGTGTAACATCTGAAGTGCCACATATAAAGTGTCTGTGGAGTTAATACTGCAGTTATCATCTCTGGATGTTTTTTTATATCTTTTAATATCTCTAAGGAAATAGATCACCACCCTTAGCTATGTAATGCTGGGTGATTGCTGTAGTGTTTTCCTGCAGCTCTAACAGAACAGAGAATGTCTGACTTTATCTTGTACTTGCTTATATATTCTTTCACCTTCACCGCCTGGTTTTGTTCCTTTTGCATTTTTCAGGGTCCAAGGTCTTAGCTGAAGGGTGTAGCCAGAATCCCTTGTGGTGGAGCTCATGGTCAGGCTATGTGGCAGGTGTGGTATGTGGATCCTTGTCTGTGTGGCTCTTTCTCAGCTCACTGTAATTCATGCTCCATACTATTGTTTTCTGTAATCAAAGCAATACTTTTACGGGATCATTCATTATATTACAAGCATGGGGTTTCCATTTCTCTCTGCCTCCCTCCATCCACTATCCAGGTATATACTGTAACATTGTCATGATAATATCATAAGATATTAGTTATTTTAATCCATTTGGTGATTCAAGGGTTAATGATCTACATTCTGAGTTTAAAAATACACTATATTGGGTTTGTAACAGGCCAGGACCCTTCATGGCTCAGTGCTGCGCTTCAATCAGAGCTTAATTGGGGGTGGGGGGGGGGGTTATATCCTGTATGGCCCACTTAAAAGGACCAGACGGGTTGTATAGTGCTGATAGAGTCAAGATAAGGGCAGTGTCTGGCAGAGGTGGGAATAAAATATGGCCCCTATGACAACTTTCTAAACAAAAGGTTCTTCAAGCATTCTCTGGAAGGGGTTTATGGATGGTCAGGGGGCAGGGCTAAGAAAGTATTAAACCCAAAGAGAGACTTTATTAAAAATGAGAATATCCTGTGATGTCATCTCCTCTGCATAATATGAGTTACAAATCTGTAATCGTGTTACAAAATGCCATGTTCTGACATCACACACTGTGTATTTAACAGGTACTGGGTGACAGATATTCATTTGAAAATTCAGTCTTTTTGCATATATAATTCTTACTGAATACAATAAGGCACCCAAGCACTCCGGGGTATATGTACCTGTGCAGAGACACGTGTGGTGTGACGCACTGCTCTCCTATTTGGAGCAGAGATGCCTCATACCGCTCTGACCTTGTTCATTTTGCTGTTTAATTTAACATAGAGATGTTTCCGTAATATGCGTGCAAATGTATCATTGGGGAGTCCCTCCTGTCAGTTGCTAAGAATTGTTTTGGAAACTTTTATTTTGTGCTGAGAAGTGGGGGATGGGGGTAAAATATCCAGAGTAATGCAATCACCAATCAAATTGTAATAATACCGACGTTCTCTAGGCACAGGAATGAGAAGAATCTACTGTTACAGTATATGCAGAGTATTGTCTCTATCAGTTACAGATGCAACAGCCGTTGTTGCTTCCGCTGGCTCTTTGTAGCAGGAAACACACAACTCTCCAATGGGAGCAGACACCGCTGTGATGCAATTAGCCGCCTGCAGAAAGGGGGTGGGGCTAATGTATTAATGCACGGTGAGTACATTAACAGCTGCTACCTCTGTACACGCAGTAACCCTCTATTCAAATATATTTATACAAATAACACTATACTTGATGCCTTTTTTTATTTGTAGTTATTGGGAGGGGGGGAGGAATTCTACTTAAGTAATTTAATTTACAAGTTTGCTGTTTTTGCTAAATTATTTTCCTTTTATTCTCAGAGACGGTGTCTAATTACAACCCAGGGCATGTCCCATGTGGGCACCAAGTCCCGGGCACAGCCTGGTAATCTTCAGACGGGCACTATGCCATGCAGAGGATCAGATGCAGTCTCCTTTCTCAATAGTTTCATTGATCCAGCTTAGGTAGTTGCTGACTTTGGTGTACATTCCTGGTTTGTTTGGTACTGCACATGGGATATTTCCCCAGGATGTGATGCCGTGAAGCTTAGACTCACACACCAAGGGTCCGCCAGAATCTCCCTGCATAAAAACAAAACCCAGCATTCATTAATCCCTATTTAAAATGCATGATCCCATAGATTTAGATCATACCTCTGTTTTTGTTAAACCCATATTTTCAGAGATAAATTAACTGTTGTTACATCATTAAGATAACATTCTATTCTAAGTTCTGAATCATTTCAATTGAATTGCATTTCTTCTAAAGGTTTCTGAAAACCTCAGTGCCGTATATGTTAGGGTGGTTAAACTGCAGACAAGGATTCTGGGTAACAAACATGTAAATGAGCAGACTGGATGTCACAAATTAGCTTCTTATGCAGTTTTTTCCTGCTGCATTTTGCAGCCAAGGTGCATGCTGTGATGGTAGGGGCAGTCTGGGAAACACATTAATTTTTAAGCCCGCCAGTTGCCCCTACCTGTCAAGATCAAGATGGATGCCTAAGTGACCATTTCACTGTGGGTAAAATGGCCGACGTCCAGTATAATGTTGCCCCTTGAAATAGTTTATTCCTATTGTGTTAAACTTGCATCGGCGCTTAGTGAATTTCCCCCATAGAGTTTAACTGATACTGGTTGTGTCATAAGGTCCCTTTATCATGTAGAGTGACAGATCAGAGGCACAAAGTTGTCCCGTCTCTGTCACTGTGTGTGTGTGTGTGTGTGTGTGTGTGTGTGTGTGTGTGTGTGTGTGTGTGTGTGTGTGTGTGTGTGTGTGTGTGTGTGTGTGTGTGTGTGTGTGTGTGTGTGTGTGTGTGTGTGTGTGTGTGTGTGTGTGTGTGTGTGTGTGTGTGTGTGTGTGTGTGTCTCTCAATAAGAAATGTATACCAACACCAGAAAAGACAAAAATAAAATGTGAATAAAGATATTACTTTACTGTAACATACTGTGCATCATTTCGGCCCCCAGGGAGGACCTTCATCAGGGACAGCAATCTGCTACCTTTAAATACAGCAAAACTTGGTGCCAAAACTGCCAGGGAGGGGGAGGGGGTTGGCAGTGGGGAGCAGTTACTAGGCAACATAGGACGCCATACAATACTACAAACAAACAAACATGATTAGATTAAAATCAATGAATGATGAATACATGTCTTCTCACAGATAATTAGGGTAGTTTTAATTACCAGTAATGAGACAGACCTGCATGAAGCTTTGGAGGAAATGAGTAATCACTTCAAATAAAGAGGATACCCTGTGGAGGAGCTTAATGCATCCAAATCCAAAGCCAAGCTTCTTAGGCTAAGTCCCCAGTACATGCAGCAGCACGCGCACTGTGGCGCGCACTGCAGGAACAAGAACCGCCCCTCAATCGGGCCAGGCCCACTAGCTGCCTTGGTGCGCAATTTGCACGCACGACCCGATTTTCTGAAGACAAGAAAATTGTCTTCAGAACTGGAGATGGAGTGCTGGCCACGCCCCACGGTGGTTCAGCCAATGAGGGCGAACCAGCCAAGTGATGTCATGTCCGTGCCCCCGCAATGCCCCCCCTCCGTCGCAATCTCCTGCAGCTCAGCCACAGACCGAATGATTGGCTGAGTGAGTCATGGCCGTGCCCCCTCTGTTTTGGCCACGCCCCCCGTGCCTCCCATCGCTCCCTACAGACCGCAGATTGCTGTGTACGCACTACCAGAACGCCAGGCGTGCGTGCAGCAGCCAACACCGGGACCATAGCTTTAGACGCAACTCACTGCTCACCTCAAACCACCAAGACACAAGAATGACAATAGGCTTTCCATTACAAGCATGTACTGCACGGCCTCATCTGCTTTTAAAAAGATTGTCAACAACCACTGGCACATCATTAATACAGACCTGACATTAAGGGATGCACTTGCTGTTAAACCTTTCTTTGGTTTTAAACGTGGGAACATTTTCCGTAATTGGTTAGTACATACAGATTTACAAGAAACCCACAAATCCACAACCTGGCTTAATATGCAGAAAGGCGCTTTCCGCCGTACAGGTTGTGCAAAGTGTAAACATTTGATCACTGTATCCACGTTCAATCACCCTCAGGCAGGAAAGCAAACAGATTAAACACCAAAATGTCATGTGAATCAAAATATGTGGTGTATCTCATTTGGTATCCATGCGATTTAACATAAATTGCCAAAAGAGAGAATAGCACCACAACGATTATCCATGAAGCAAGCACAACTGTCAAAACTAACTAACAGCGATTTCAAACATCAACCACTTGCCAGACATTATGCTTTGCTACAACTTAGCTCAGCTTCCAACTTTTAGATTTATGCCCATTGACTGGGCTATAAGAAACACCTACAGAAGCCATTGTGACAGAGACTATTAACAAAGAGAAGCACGCTGGATATTCAGGATAAACACCATGACCCCTCTGGGACTCAATGAAGAATTAAATCTAACATGCTTCAATTAATGATAGACAAACCAAGCATGGTTAAAAATGTGCCCATCAGTGGCTTCAGGTACACTCAATATACTGTACATAAACTAGAGAAGAAAAAGAAACCCAGTATGGACATTCTACCACCTTCTGGATGATTTTATGAATATTTTTAAAAATAGAGGGAGGGGAGGAGGGGGGAGAGGGGAGGGGGGAGAGGGGAGGGGAGGGGGGGAGTGGAGGGATGGAGGGGGAGGGAGTGGAGGGGGGAGTGGAGGGGGGAGTGGAGGGGGGAGTGGAGGGTGGGAGGGGAGGGGAGTGGAGGGGGGAAAGAGTGGAGGGGGGGAAGGAGTGGAGGGGGGGCACAGAGTGGAGGGGGGGGAAGGTGTGGAGGGGGGAAGGAGTGGAGGGGGGGAAGGAGTGGAGAGGGGGGAAGGAGTGGAGAGGGGGGAGGAGTGGAGGTGGGGGGAAGGAGTGGAGGGGGGGGAAGGAGTGGAGGGGGGGAAGGAGTGGAGGGGGGGAGAAGGAGTGGAGGGGGGGGGAAGGAGTGGAGGGGGGGGGAAGGAGTGGAGGGGGGGGAAGGAGTGGAGGGGGGGGGAAGGAGTGGAGGGGGGGAGAAGGAGTGGAGGGGGGGAGAAGGAGTGGAGGGGGGGAGGAGTGGAGGGGGAGAGGGGGGGAAGGAGTGGAGGGGGGAAGGAGTGGAGGGGGGGAAGGACTGGAGGAGGGGGGAGGAGTGGAGGGGGGGGACGGAGTGGAGAGAGGGGGGAAACGGGGGGAGTGGAGGGGGGGAAGGAGTGGAGGGGGGAATGAGTGAAGTGTAGGGAGGGGTGAAGGGGAGCAGGGAGTGGAGGGAGGGGTGAAGTGGAGCAGGGAGTGGAGGGAGGGGTGAAGTGGAGGGGGGAGGGAGTGGAAGGGGGGGGAGGGAGTGGAGGGGGGGGAAGGAGTGGAGGGGGAGAGAGGGGGGAGTGGAGGGGGAGAGGGGGGAAGGAGTGGAGGGGGGGAAGGAGTGGAGGGGGGGAAGGAGTGGAGGGGGGAAGGAGTGGAGGGGGGGAAGGAGTGGAGGGGGGGAGAGGGGGGAAGGAGTGGAGGGGGGGGAAGGAGTGGAGGGGGAGAGAGGGGGGAAGGAGTGGAGGGGGAGAGAGGGGGAAGGAGTGGAGGGGGGGGAAGGAGTGGAGGGGGGGGAAGGAGTGGAGGGGGGGGGAAGGAGTGGAGGGGGGGAAGGAGTGGAGAGAGGGGGAGAGAGGGAGGGGAGTGGAGGGGGAGAGGGGGGGGAAGGAGTGGAGGGGGAGAGAGGGGGGAAGGAGTGGAGGGGGGAAGGAGTGGAGGGGTGGAAGGAGTGGAGGGGGAGAGAGGGGGGGAAGGAGTGGAGGGGGGAAGGAGTGGAGGGGGGGAAGGAGTGGAGGGGGGGGAAGGAGTGGAGAGGGGAAGGAGTGGAGGGGGGGGAAGGAGTGGAGGGGGGAAGGAGTGGAGGGGGGGAAGGAGTGGAGAGAGGGGGAGAGAGGGAGGGAAGTGGAGGGGGAGAGGGGGAAGGAGTGGAGGGGGAGAGGGGGGAAGGAGTGGAGGGGGAGAGAGGGGGGAGGGGGGGGGGAGAGAGGGGGAAGGGGGGGAAGGAGTGGAGGGGGGAAGGAGTGGAGGGGGGAAGGAGTGGAGTGGAGGGGGGAGGGAGTGGAAGGAGGGGAGGGAGGCAGAGGGAGTGGAAGGGGGAAGCAGTGGAGGGGGGAAGGAGTGGAGAGAGGGGGAGAGAGGGAGGGGAGTGGAGGGGGAGAGGGGGGAAAGGAGTGGAGGGGGGGAAGGAGTGGAAGGAGGGGAGGGAGGCAGAGGGAGTGGAAGGGGGGAAGCAGTGGAGGGGGGAAGGAGTGGAGAGAGGGGGAGAGAGGGAGGGGAGTGGAGGGGGAGAGGGGGGGAAGGAGTGGAGGGGGAGAGAGGGGGGAAGGAGTGGAGGGGTGGAAGGAGTGGAGGGGGAGAGAGGGGGGAAGGAGTGGAGGGGGGAAGGAGTGGAGGGGGGGGAAGGAGTGGAGGGGGGGGGAAGGAGTGGAGGGGGGGGGAAGGAGTGGAGGGGGGGAGGAGTGGAGGGGGGGAAGGAGTGGAGGGGGGGGAAGGAGTGGAGGGGGGGAAGGAGTGGAGGGGGGGAAGGAGTGGAGGGGGGAAGGAGTGGAGGGGGGGGAAGGAGTGGAGGGGGGGGGAAGGAGTGGAGGGGGGGGGAAGGAGTGGAGGGGGGAGAAGGAGTGGAGGGGGGGGAAGGAGTGGAGGGGGGGGGAAGGAGTGGAGGGGGAGAAGGAGTGGAGGGGGAGAGGGGGGGAAGGAGTGGAGGGGGGAAGGAGTGGAGGGGGGGAAGGACTGGAGGAGGGGGGAGGAGTGGAGGAGGGGGACGGAGTGGAGAGAGGGGGGAAACAGGGGGAGTGGAGGGGGGGAAGGAGTGGAGAGGGGAAGGAGTGGAGGGGGGGAAGGAGTGGAGGGGGGGAAGGAGTGGAGGGGGGGAAGGAGTGGAGGGGGGAATGAGTGAAGTGTAGGGAGGGGTGAAGTGGAGCAGGGAGTGGAGGGAGGGGTGAAGTGGAGCAGGGAGTGGAGGGAGGGGTGAAGTGGAGCAGGGAGTGGAGGGAGGGGTGAAGTGGAGGGGGGAGGGAGTGGAAGTGGGGGGGAGGGAGTGGAGGGGGGGAGGGAGGGAGGGAGTGGAGGGGGAGAGGGGGGGAGTGGAGGGGGAGAGGGGGGGAAGGAGTGGAGGGGGAGAGGGGGGGAAGGAGTGGAGGGGGAGAGAGGGGGGAGTGGAGGGGGAGAGGGGGGAAGGAGTGGAGGGGGGGAAGGAGTGGAGGGGGGAAGGAGTGGAGGGGGGGAAGGAGTGGAGGGGGGAGAGGGGGGAAGGAGTGGAGGGGGGGAAGGAGTGGAGGGGGAGAGAGGGGGGGAGAGGGGGGAAGGAGTGGAGGGGGGGAAGTAGTGGAGGGGGGGGAAGGAGTGGAGGGGGGGAAGAAGTGTAGGGGGGGAAGGAGTGGAGGGGGGGAAGGAGTGGAGGGGGGGAAGGAGTGGAGAGAGGGGGAGAGAGGGAGGGGAGTGGAGGGGGAGAGGGGGGGGAAGGAGTGGAGGGGAGAGAGGGGGGGATGGGGGGAAGGAGTGGAGGGGGGAAGGAGTGGAGGGGGGAAGGAGTGGAGGGGGGAAGGAGTGGAGTGGAGGGGGGAGGGAGTGGAAGGAGGGGAGGGAGGCAGAGGGAGTGGAAGGGGGTAAGCAGTGGAGGGAGGAAGGAGTGGAGAGAGGGGGAGAGAGGGAGGGGAGTGGAGGGGGAGAGGGGGGAAAGGAGTGGAGGGGGGGAAGGAGTGGAGGGGGGGAAGGAGTGGAGAGAGGGGGAGAGAGGGAGGGGAGTGGAGGGGGAGAGGGGGGAAGGAGTGGAGGGGGAGAGAGGGGGGAAGGAGTGGAGGGGTGGAAGGAGTGGAGGGGGAGAGAGGGGGGGAAGGAGTGGAGGGGGGAAGGAGTGGAGGGGGGGGAAGGAGTGGAGGGGGGGGAGGAGTGGAGGGGGGAAGGAGTGGAGGGGGGGAAGGAGTGGAGGGGGGGGGAAGGAGTGGAGGGGGGGAAGGAGTGGAGAGAGGGGAGAGAGGGAGGGAAGTGGAGGGGGAGAGGGGGGAAGGAGTGGAGGGGGAGAGAGGGGGGAGGGGGGGAAGGAGTGGAGGGGGGGAAGGAGTGGAGGGGGGAAGGAGTGGAGGGGGGAAGGAGTGGAGTGGAGGGGGGAGGGAGTGGAAGGAGGGGAGGGAGTGGAAGGGGGGGGAGTGGAAGGGGGCAGAGGGAGTGGAAGGGGGGAAGCAGTGGAGGGGGGAAGGAGTGGAGAGAGGGGGAGAGAGGGAGGGGAGTGGAGGGGGAGAGGGGGGAAAGGAGTGGAGGGGGGGAAGGAGTGGAGGGGGAGAGAGGGGGGGAGAGAGGGGGGAGTGGAGGGGAGAGGGGGGAAGGAGTGGAGGGGGGGAAGGAGTGGAGGGGGGAAGGAGTGGAGTGGAGGAGGGGAGGGAGTGGAAGGAGGGGAGGGAGTGGAAGGGGGGGGAGTGGAAGGGGCGGAGGGAGTGGAAGGGGGGAAAGAGTGGAGGGGGGAAAGGGTGGAGTGGGGAGTGTGGAGGGGGAGGGTGGAGGTGGAGGGGGGGTGGAGGGGGGTGGAGGTGGAGGGGGGGTGAAGGTGGAGGAGGGGTGGAGGTGGAGGGGGGGTGAAGGTGGAAGGGGGGTGGAGGTGGAGGGGGGTGGAGGAGGGGTTGGGGGGGTGGAGGTGGGGAGGGAGTGGAGGGGGGCGAGGGAGTGGAGGGGGGCGAGGGAGTGCAGGGGGTGGTGAAGGTTGGGGGGGAGGGAGTGGAGGGGGGGTGAAGGTTGGGGGGAGGAAGGGGAGGAGTGGGGGAAGAAGGGAAGGGGAGGGGAAATATGTATTGTCATAATGTATGTATCCGCTTGCCGTGCGTCCGTTCCCCCGCTGGCTGTGCGTCCATTCCCCCGCTGGCTGGGCGCCCCCCTGCTTGTTGTCCGATGGCTCTGGCCTCTCCCTCCCCCCCCCGTTCCTCGGGCCTCTCCAACCCCCCCCCCCCCCGTTCCCCGATGGCTCGGCCGCTTCTCCCCCCCCGGCGGCCGCTTGTTCCCCCGATGGGTTGTCCGGTCAATGGAGGCGCGTGCAGACGGTTGCAGGAAGCGCCATGTGTGTTCGTGGCCTGAGGCGCGGGGTAATGGTGCGCTCCCCCGGGCGGCTGCTCTGCCGCTTGTTCCTGTGCGGTTGATGCGGGACGTGCAGGTGTGTTCTGCGGCAGGGGTTTAAGGTGTGAGGCAGGAGGGGTGTGAGGCGCAGAGTGTAAGGTGTGAGGCGCGGGTGTAAGGTGTGAGGCGCGGTGTGTAAGGCGCGGGGTGTAAGGTGTGAGGCACAGAGTGTAAGGTGTGAGGCGCGGGGTGTAAGGTGTGAGGCGCGGGGTGTAAGGTGTGAGGCGCGGGGTGTAAGGTGTGAGGCACAGGGTGTAAGGTGTGAGTAGCGGGGTGTAAGGTGTGAGGCGTGGGGTGTAGGGTGTGAGGCACGGGTGTAAGGTGTGAGGCGCAGGGTCTAAGGTGTGAGGCGCGGGGTGTAAGGTGGCACGCCTGCGGGAGGGGTGTGAGGCGCAGGGTGTACTGTCTTACCTGGGCTGTTGCACATCGTGTGGTAGGCCATCTTGGAGAGGAGCACACGGTGTGAGGGAGAGTGAGTGTGTGTGTGTGTGTGTATGACCACACCAGCCAATGAGAGGTGTGCGGGCCAAGGGAGCCATCTCATTGGCCTGAGGCGGAGTGACGGGCCTCAGGTCCAATGCGATTGCCCCTAGGGACAGAGGACAGACAGACAGGCATACGACGGTTTCAGAAATATATAGATAGATAAAAACATGGAGCCTGCTTCAACCCAACAGTCCCCTCCCCCCATATCTCTGTAGTACTATATTATTTTAATATATACTAGCTGAGAGCCCCGGCGTTGCCCGGGATGTTTGTGGTGTGGGTGTGGCATTTGGGTGGGGAGTGGTCCACGCGGCCCATGTGCGGTGGTAGTGCTGCTGTGGCTGTACTGATGGTGATTGTATTGGTGTGCTGATTTGGGAGGGTTTGGTGCTGATGTGGGGGTGCGGATGTGGGTGTGCCGATGGGGGAGGTGCAAAGGTGGCGATGTGTGGGTGCTGATGGTGTTGATGGGGGCTGGGAATGGCGGGGAGCCGAGAATGCCAGTGTGCTGGGGGGGCATGGGATACCGGTGTGCTGATGTGGTGGTGCTGGGGATAGTGTGTGTGTATACATGTTTGTGTGTATACATTGTATGTGTGTGTGTATACATGTGTGTGTGTGTGTATGTGTACGTGTGTGTGTATACATGTGTGTGTGTATGTGTATACACGTGTGTGTGTATACACGTGTGTGTGTATACATGTATGTGTGTGTATACACATGTGTGTGTGTATACACGCGTGTGTATACACGTGTGTGTGTGTGTGTATACACGTGTGTGTGTATACACGTGTGTGTGTATACACGTGTGTGTGTATACATTGTGTGTATGTATATATTGTGTGTGTGTATACGTGTGTGTGTGTATACACATGTGTGTATACACGTGTATACATGTTTATGTGTGTGTATACATGTTTGTGTGTATACATTGTATGTGTGTGTGTGTGTGTGTGTGTGTACATTTGTGTGTGTGTACACATGTTTGTGTGTGTATACGTGTGTGTGTGTATACATGTGTGTGTGTGTGTATACATGTGTATGTGTATATACATGTGTGTGTATATACATGTGTGTGTATACACATGTGTGTGTATACACGTGTGTGTGTACACATGTGTGTGTACACGTGTGTGTGTATACACGTGTGTGTATACACATGTGTGTGTGTATACACATGTGTGTGTGTGTATACATGTGTGTGTATACATGTGTGTGTGTGTATACATGTGTGGGTGTATACATGTGTGGGTGTATACATGTGTGTGTGTGTATACATTATGTGTATGTATACCTGTGTGTATACGTGTGTGAGTGTATACGTGTGTGTGTGTGTGTGTACATGTGTGTGTGTGTATGTCTCCATGTGTGTGTGTGTATGTCTCCATGTGTGTGTGTACGTGTACATGTGTGTGAGTATACGTGTACATGTGTGTGTGTGTGTGTGTACGTGTACATGTGTGTGTGTGTGTGTACGTGTCTACGTGTACATGTGTGTGTGTGTCTACGTGTACGTGTGTGTGTCTACGTGCGTGTGTGTACGTGTGTGTGTGTGTACGTGTGTGTGTGTGTGTGTGTACGTGTGTGTCTACGTGTGTGTGTGTCTACGTGTGTGTGTTTGTGTATACGTGTGTGTGTTTGTGTCTACGTGTGTGTGTTTGTGTATACGTGTGTGTGTGTATACGTGTGTGTGTATACACTTGTGTGTGTGTACACGTGTGTGTGTGTGTACACATGTGTGTGTACACATGTGTGTGTATACACATGTGTGTGTGTATACACGTGTGTGTGTATACACGTGTGTGTGTGTGTATACATGTGTGTGTGTATACATGTGTGTGTGTATACATGTGTGTGTATACATGTGTGTGTGTATACATTATGTGTATGTATACCTGTGTGTATACGTGTGTGAGTGTATACGTGTGTGTGTATGTGTACATGTGTGTGTGTGTATGTCTCCATGTGTGTGTGTGTATGTCTCCATGTGTGTGTGTGTATGTCTCCATGTGTGTGTGTACGTGTACATGTGTGTGAGTATACGTGTACATGTGTGTGTGTGTACGTGTCTACGTGTACATGTGTGTGTGTGTGTACGTGTATTTGTGTGTGTGTGTGTGTGTGTGTGTACGTGTCTACGTGTACATGTGTGTGTGTGTCTACGTGTACATGTGTGTGTGTCTACGTGTACGTGTGTGTGTGTCTACGTGCGTGTGTGTACGTGTGTGTGTGTGTGTGTGTGTACGTGTGTGTGTACATGTGTGTCTACGTGTGTGTCTATGTGTGTGTGTCTACGTGTGTGTGTTTGTGTATACGTGTGTGTGTGTCTACGTGTGTGTGTTTGTGTCTACGTGTGTGTGTGTATACGTGTGTGTGTGTGTCTACGTCTGTGTGTGTGTGTGTGTGTGTGTCTACGTGTGTGTGTGTGTGTGTGTGTCTGTGTCCCTGTGTGTCCTTTGGCCCGTGACTCCGCCTCAGGGAAGGGGGGGGGGGGGGGTGGGGGGGAGGTGGTGGGAAGGGGGGGGGGGGAAGTGGTGGGAAGGAGGGGGGTGGGGGGGAAGGGGAGGTGGGGGGGAAGGGGAGGTGGGGGGAAGGGGGGGGGTGGGGGGGGAGGTGGTGGGAAGGGGGGGGAGGTGGTGGGGAGTTGGGAAGGGGGGTGGGGGAGGTGGGAAGGGGGGTGGAGGTGGTGAGGAGGTGGTGGGAGGTTGTAAGGGGGGAGTGAAGGGAAGGTGAAGGGGGGGTGAAGGTGGGGGTGGAGGGGAGGTGGAGGGTGGGGGTGGAGGGGAGGTGAAGGGGGGGGTGGAGGGGAGGTGAAGGGGGGGGGGTGGAGGGGAGGTGAAGGGGGGGGTGGAGGGGAGGTGAAGGGGGGGTGGAGGGGAGGTGAAGGGGAGGTGAAGGGGGGGTGGAGGGGAGGTGAAGGGGGGGTGGGGGGGGTGAAGGGGAGGTGGGGGGTGAAGGGGAGGTGGGGGGGGTGAAGGGGAGGTGGGGGGGGTGACGGGAGGTGGGGGGGGTGAAGGGGAGGTGAAGGGGGGTGGAGGGGAGGTGAAGGGGGGGTGGAGGGGAGGTGAAGGGGGGGTGGAGGGAGGTGGAAGGGAAGTGGAGTGAGGGGAGGTGAGGGGTGGGTGAGGGGAGGTGAGGTGAAGGGGGGTGAGGGGAGGTGAGGGGAGGTGAAGGGGGGTGAGGGGAGGTGAAGGCCGCTCCCTCACCCGTCCGGCCGCTCACTCATACGTCCGGCAGCTCCCTCACCCGTCCGGCCGCTCCCACGTGTATCTGAGGCGGGAGGCAGCTTGTTGTGGCCGCTCCCCCGCTGTGTCCCGGGCGCTCGCTCGCTCCGCTGACTGTAGCGGCGCCGGGGGGGGTGTGGGGGGGGGGTGGAGGGGAGGTGATTTGAAGGGGGGTGAGGGGTGGGTGAAGGCCGCTCACTCACCCGTCCGGCCGCTCCCACGTGGAACTGAGGCGGGAGGCAGCTTGTTGTTGCCGCTCCCCCGCTGTGTCCCGGGCACTCGCTCCTCCGCTGACTGTAGCGGCGCCGGGGGGGGGGTTTGAAAGCGCGGGAGACACGGGGAGAGGAGGAGGTGCGCGCGGGTGTGGAGGCTGATTTCGGGGAGGAAGAGGCGGAGGCTCCGGCGGGTATGTGAGCCCCCCCCCCCCCCCCCCGGGTTATACATGCTGCTAATGTACACCCCCCCCTACTGTGTGTGTGTGTGTCCGTGTGTGTGTCCGTGTGTGTGTGTGTCCCTGT